>NC_057806.1:400588439-400837398 GCF_018294505.1 Triticum aestivum | reverse complement strand
TCTGAAATGTGAGGGGGAGTTACAGTTCTACCCTTGCCTATAGGCTTCTCGGCTTGGGTCTGTGTACTGAGGGTCGGGGATAGTAGAGTAACTTTGCTTCTCCCCAAATAGTGGGCGGGAGCGATTTCTGGCGAGGAGGGCCTGTTTTGAACTATAGTGGGCGCGAGTGATTTCGGGCGAGGAGAGCGTGTTTTGAAATAGTGGGCGCGAGCTATTTCGGGCGAGGAGAGCGTGTTTTGCCGACCTTGGTTTATGAATTATTCGGCACATGTCACTTCGGCCGAGGAGAAGGCGCGCTCGGATGAAGTTACGAACCTACCCTCGATGTACAACGGGCCAATTGATGCGTGTCCCACATAGGACGGTAATTTCGTGTCTCCCATTTATTTGCTCGGGCGAATTCCACCGAGCAGAGAGGATGTTTAACGGTTCGTTCAAATTTTGGGAGAACGAGCATCCACGTCTACCTTACCAAGTCTATTCAGATCAAATTTTGAAATATTAGCTTGCCACTTCTTTTTTAGATGGAGAGATGATGCTCGGGAGTAATGTGTTTTTACATGCTCGTTGCTAGCGATTTACTATATGACAAATAGTTGACCCACTCAAAAACGCGAATCAAACCCAAAATGAAATATCTCGATTCACTGAAATAGCTCGTTCAGTAGGTCAAAATAGTGAACTAAATCCAAAATTGAACACCTCAATTGAGTAGCATGTTGTACAGTATTATAGTACTCCATGAACATGTTGAAAGTCAAATTAATGAACGTGTTTGATATACGCATATATCCGTTCATGTGTGGATTGCAGACAACATGTTCTCCAATTTAAATATTTGAATGCAAGTTTATATCGAAACATGGTTTATATCAGTCTTTGATGCATAAAACGCGACCTCCCCCTCTCACGGACTCCTGTTCTCTGTCTCTGTCTCTCTCTCTCTCTCTCGCCGACAATCTTCAATTCTGTCGCACGCATCTGACACAAAAACCTTGTTGGTCCCTCTCCCTTTCTCTCCATCTCTCTCTCTCTCTCTCTCTCTCTCTCTCTCTTTGTGTGTGTGTGTGTGGGGGGGGGGTCTTTATAGTTCGCATGCATATATACACCATCTATAGGTCTATCTCGCACACTATGTATGATACTCTAGCTAGTCCAAGCTAGATATCTTGGGTGCACTCATCGTACGCACACAAATTCCTTGGCTCTTTTCCCGTAACTCTCTCACGCACCACTATGTCGTCTCGGAGCTCTTCCTTCCTCTCTCAAACTCTCCATCCACCTGGGTCACACATACACATGCATATCTCACTCGCACTCGATAGGCCCATCTAAAACTCTATCTCTCCCCCTCGTTCTCTCTCCATCTCACACTCGCACGCACACACTCTCATGCCCAGCTAGCCAAGTATGATGGTCTCTCACTCAATTGTAGGCACACGCAGTCCCCCCTATATGTATATGACTAGCTAATCTTAGTCTCCATCACAAACATGTGCATGGTCTATCTCGATTTCTCTCGGGGCATCTTTCTATCGCGCACGCACTCCCTCGATCTCCCACCCATATAGTCCCGTCACGATCTCGACGGGATCTCTCTATCGCAAACACACCCTCTCTTCCTCCCCATGCGTCCATGCCATCCATGTGTCCCTCTCGACCTTTGTTCCTTGTTGGCCAGACCTCTATTGGACATGTGCTATAGGGGTGTCTCTCTCCGTTGCAAATAATCACACACTAGCTATCTTCGTGTATCTCCTCGCCTCACTTTTCCATCTCGGAGATGCATGCGTGATATGTTCGCATAAAAAATGAAAAAACACACACTCTCTCTCTAATTTATCGTTTATTGTCACTTTCTCTTTCACACACATACTCTTTTTGCGCACTTACTCATTCTCCTTCACACACACTTGATCTATCTCGACTGAGGCACTCTCCTCGGTCCATAGCATACAGATTTATTGAAAAGTCAAACATCACAAAGTTTGACCATGCACGTGGAGAAAAAGAATTACATCTAGTACGGCAAACATATACCATTAAATTCACCATGAGATGTAGTTTTGTATGATGTATCTTTGGTATTGTAGATATAAATAACATTTGCGTAAACCTGATCAAAGTTTCCAAAGTTTGACTTCTAAAAAAATTTACATGCACTGCATTATCGAGCGGATGGAATATCTCTTTCCCCCTCTCAGCTATCTGACGCACCACTCAGCCTTATCGGGGCTCCTCAATCTCTCTCCAACTTTATTGGTCAGTTCGGTTTGTGACCTGACCCTCATGCCTTGATGGCCGGTACTGCCTGGTGTGGATGTGAGATGTAAAATATTTCTGCCTGGCCAGGCTTGTGCGGTGCTGAAGCGTTTGGTTCATGCCTGGGCCAGGCAAAGCATCAACGTCCCATCAATCAATCCATGCATCAATTATTTAATGCTAATATCCATCCACGTTGTTGTTAGCCTTGTGGCCACACGACCAGGCACGGCCAGGCATTCAAAATTGGTTGCTTGGGCCGGGCTACTTGTAGTGTCTGGAGTTCAGCCAGGCTAATTAAAGTGCAAGGGAACCCAGGCCAGGCGGGCTTTCTTTTTCACAGGGTAGCAACCAAACAAGCGTGCATGAAATCCAGCCACAACGCCAGGCCAGGCAAAAGATGCTCAGGACGCAAGCCAAACTAGCCTTATATCTCCCTAGTTCACACATACACATGTCTCGCTCGCGCTATACATATAGACCCATCCAACACTCTCCGCCCTTGTTCTCTCTCCATGTGACACGCACCCCTAAGTAACATAATCCCTCACTCCATCATAGGCGCAAGCACTCACCCCTCCTAAGTATGATTATCTCTTACTAGCCATCAGGAACACACGTATTGTCTCCTTCCATCCATACGTCTATCTCGATATCTCTCGGGGCATCTTCTATCGCGCACACACCTTGTCACTCGATCTCCCACCCATGTAGTCCCATCACGATCTCCAGGGGATCTCCCTATGACAAACATACACTCTCTCCTCCCCATGTCTGCATTTTCTCCGTACGTCTCTCTCGACCTCTCTCCCTTGTTTGTCAGACCCCTCTTGGCCACGTGCTAGGGATCTTGCTCTCTCGGTTCCAAACAACCACACACTATCTCCTCACCTTGCCTCCGTTGTCGAAGATGCATGTGTGATATGTTTGCATAAGACACGCACACTTTTTCTCTACTTTTATCATGTGTTGTCCATGTCTCTTTCACACACGCACACACACTTTTTTCACTCTCTCTCTCTTTCTCTCTCTAGTTAGGGACTCTGTCACGTCCATAAGCATATGGATGTTTTGAAAAGTCAAACCTTAGAAAAGTTTGACCAGGTATATGTGGAGGAAAACATTTACATCTGGAACGATCATTAGATTCATCACAACATGTACTTACTTCATACTATCATTTATCTTTGGTATTGTAGATATAAGTAATTTCTTTATAAACTTGGTCAAAGTTTCAAAAGTTTGACTTAAAAAAATGTTGGAACTACATTATCGAACGGAGGGAGTAGCTCTTTCTCTCTCTCTCTGCTATCTCTCACGGGCCTCCCCTCTCACTCGAACTCTCTATACCGACGGATTATACGCTCACTGTGTTAGCGTATAGCTCCGTATATTGTTTAGTTGACCGGTCAACCAATCCACATGCTGCCTTGTCAGCTCGTGTTCTGTATCTTCGTTTGCTGGACCATGTGGCAGTGGGTGAAAATAAGTAAACTAGAGGCCCATCTGACACGCGGTGAAGTAAACAAAGTTGAAACCACTCGGGGTAGCACCCCGCACGCTAGTACTGAGGGCGCATCGAGGACAAACTTCTTGCGCGCGAAGGACGCACTCGCGCACAATTCACCACTGCGCGGCGGCATGCACAGAAGGACGCACTCGCGCACCCCAGCACACAACACACACCAGCACACGTGTACACCGGCGTCGCCACCAGTTGAGATGGACGGCGAGGTAGCCAACAAGCGGAGGCGGCTCGAGCCAAAACCGCATTCGACGAGCCTGGACTTCATCAGCAACCTCCCTGACGACATGCTGCTCGTCATCATCGGCCTCCTCCCCACAAAATCTGCTGTGCGGACCGCCCTGCTCTCCCGGCAGTGGCGCCCCCTCTGGCGCTGCGTCCCCCTCAACCTCATCGTTGACAGCTGCCTCTGCGACGGGGATTGCAAACGCATGGCCGCGGTCTCCAAGATCCTTTCATCGCACCCTGGGCTAGCCAGACGCCTTGACATCCGCATGTTCAGTACCAACTGCAAGGTCCAACCCAAGTTCGACGAGTGGTTCTTATCCCCCGCCCTAGATCAGCTCGAGGAGCTCAGCTTTGAAGCTGGACGATGTCGCTCTCTGCCGCTGTCCGCGCTCCGCCTCACGCCAACGTTGCGCCGCGCCAGCTTCAGCTCCTGCTATCTTCCCCAAATTAATGTCGCGCCCGCCCTTCTTCTCCCTCAACTCAAGAAGCTCGACCTCTTCGACATTGTCATCTCGAAGAAGGCTATGGAGCACCTGCTCTGCAACTGTACTGCGCTCGAGTACCTTCGTCTTGAGCAGGTCCACGGGTTCATTAGCCTCCACATTGCCTCGACGAATCTCCGATGGATTTATGTGTCTTGCTGGCCCCGCAACAAGACATCAATTGGGAAGAGATCACTCTAGCTGTTCCACGTTATGGTCATTGAGAATGCGCCTTTCCTTGAGAGATTGCTTGTATCGGATCTAGAAGGTCGAACAAAAATCAGGGTCATTGACGCGCCGAAATTGACAGCGTTGGTGTACTCGTCTGCCTAATTCTCCGAACTCTTTATTGGATCCGTAATCGTTCAGGTACAACACTCATCGTCTTCTCCGTCTTCTTGAAATTCACATTTTTAATTTCTTCTTGATGTATTTATGACTGTCTTCTAGAAAATGATTCCCACAAGCTTGACCCAGTCCATGCGCATAGTGAAGATCTTAGCACTAAAATCTATTGGCCCCAATCTGGATCAAGTTGTTGGATTCCTTACATGCTTTCCGTGCACGGATCGAGAAGCTACTCATCGAGGTGAAACTTCTTTCCTATAAGTAAACGGTAATCACAATGTAGCTCAATTTTTTTCCATAATTTTCCCAAATTACGATGACAAGTGTAGTGTTCAAAACTGCATCTACGCACTGCACCGAAAGAAATGTTTTTAGTATTTTTTCTCACATGATCACGTGCATCGTTTTTATGCTGTACTACTATAGTAGCCTAGGCTAGTCATAGTGGAAAGTAACTTAGACTACTCTAGTAACTCTATGGTTACCCTAAGAGCAAGTACTACCTCCGTCCTAGTTTACTCTTCCAATTTTGTAGTATCAAAATTTGACCATAGATTTAACTGAAAAAATGTTAATGCATGTCACTAAGAACTATATCGTTGGATTCGTATTTGAACATAATTTCAAATGGTGTAATTTTTAGTGACATGCATTGGCATTTTCTTAGGTAAATCTATGGTCAAAATTTTATACTAAATACGAGGTAGTATTCCCTCCATCCCAAAATTCTTGTCTTACATTTGTTTAGATATGGATGTATCTAACACTAAAATGTAACTAGATACATCCGTATTTAGACAAATTTAAGACAAGAATTTTGGGACGGAGGGAGTACAAAAGTGGGCTATGTAGGCCAAAACATGTGCCAAATTCACTTGTGATGCATTTGGCATCGATGCCCCTCCATTGCTCACCTGGTGCCCCAATCTGGATCACCTACTTTGCTTCGGTGCCAAATTAACTCACGCAATGAAAAAACACTGCGTGGGAGAGAGAGAGCACTGAGGCAATAAAAACACTTGTTTGGGAGAGTGAGAGGCTGGTGTAGTTGGTTTGATTGATTTGTTTATACATGTGGGTTTGTGTGCACAACGGTGCCAACTCTCTCACATCGCGAGAGTGGTGCTAAAATCTTTTGATTTGACATCGATGCGTATTATGTGGCATACTTTTGCGAAATATGGCATCAGCCACATAGTGGAAGGCAACAAATGCCCAAGCTCTTCACGTGCTCCTAGTTAAATGAGAGGAAACAGAAAGAGAGAGAGAGGAGAGAGAGAGAGAGAAAATATCACTAGCCAGCCAACCCTATCGTATGAGCGAATGATATTGGTACCTCTTGATGACACGACAATCTTATGCAGCCAGCTGCTCTAATATGTTCTCTTCCTTTGCAGATAAAAAAAGACCCGAAAGTGAAAAATGTGCTGCACTATAACAATCTCATTGAATGCCTTGATCTCCATCTTATAGAAATTGATTTGATCGACTACCGAGGCAGCATATCTGAGATTAAATTGGCCAGGTTCTTTGTTCTGGAGGCAAGTGTGCTCAAGGTAATGAGGTTTGGCGTTCTCTGGCGCAACAATGAATGGTGTGCTGATCACCGCAAGCGTCTAAGCCTAAATGACAAAGTCTCTGCAGAAGCTGAATTTGTTTTTGAAACATCAAGTGGCCAGAGACTCGAAACTTATTTGCCCATTAGTGACTTGTCAGGGCGGTGGATTTTAGTTTGTACGATAATGCTGCATCCACCTAAAGTAACGAAAGTTCTTACGTAAACTTCCTAGTAATTCCCTCTTCGTAGGTGCCGCATTACTCCTAACATTTGTAATATCCGTTTGAAACTTGTAATATTGTCGTGCCCTATTCCCGCATTTTCAAAATCCTGTGAATCAAATAGGTCCTGAGTTGGTGATGATGTTGTGCCTCCCATCTTTCACCAATAGCCGTCAGATCTAGATCTGACGCATACAAACCAAGCTTCTCCATTTTTGCAAAAAGATGCCCGCACTTGTTCCCTATTACAAACAACTCCTTGTCTCTCACAATCAGCCTTATCTCCTCCCCACCACATCTAGAAGGCCGTGGAAAAATCTGGCGCGATGGCCGCTGCCGGAGCCGCCCACCCCCAATCTTAGTGTTCCGTGCAATGCACGGGCATCTACGCACGGGAAATTATGTCGAACAAGGCTAGTTGTAAGAAGGCTAGCTCTACATCCATGATGATAGTGACTGCAGATGGTGAGGCTGACTATGGTATGCCGAACACGGCGGCTATACTCAGGTGTCATCTCCGGCGCAGGGTCTTGTCACTTCACTGTGAGGAGCAGCACGTAATAATTTGACCAACGGGTAGTACAGTGCTAGTACTCCTACTACTACATTGGTAGTACTACTACTAGTACTAGTAGCACCACCGTCTGGATTTAGGAGTACTACCACGTCCATCTGGATTTTAGTATTTGACTAGCAATATCTAGTAATGCATGTCACAAAAAATGTACTACTCCCTCTATAAATAAAGACATGGTGTTTTATTCCTATCGGCGAGAGAACTTAATGTTTTTTTGCCAACTAGAGTACTAATAGGATTACATGCAATGAACTAAACACTGCATGTCATGTTTGGTAGTCTCAAGTCATTGACATCATGCACGGCCCACATCTCTCATTGGTTGATATGTCATGAAATAAGAAACAAGGAGGGAGTTAATGCACCGTGCCTAAGTATTTTGTGATTATTTGGTTTTCGTAAGGTGACTTACACAACATTTTTGTTTACATGCATTAAAATTTTATTAGTTAAATCAAAGGTCAAAACTTGGCGCAAAATGCAAAGGGGACCAATAGACCAGTAAACATCAAACTTCTCTTGTTTGGCCCCAACTAGAGGTCCGGTGAGATGACTATACTGCACCGGCATGGAGGGGGACGCAGCTTCATTGACTTACGTCAACTGCCTTTGGGTGAATGACACGTGGGCCCAGGGGGTGGCTGGCCCACCTATCATACAGCCAAAGGCAGGTGCAGTAGAGGGCCAGGAGTAGTACGAAATCCTACGCACCTACGCACGCTAACCAAGGGCAAGAGTGATCACTCGAATCGCAAGATCAGTTGACTAGAAGCTAAGCTAGACCCATGGAGGCGATGAGCGCGAGCATCAGCTGGCTGTGCCAGATGGTCCACGATGCCGGCCTGCGGCCCGGCAACGAGGAATGTCTCCAGGTAGTATTTCTTGAGGCCGCCAGGGCGAGGGGCCTCTTGGACGACAGCTTCGTCTCCTTGCTCGACGAGGTCCTCATCGGTTTCCTCAACAAGTTCACCATCGTCAAGAAGCTTGCGGACGACTTTGACATAAGCCTCCAGCCGACGCGCCCAGGCTCTGCGATGCCCGCCACCCTCAACAGCCACTATGGTGACAACCTCTTTGACACACTGGTGGCCCTATGATTGCCCGTTGTCGCGCCAAAGAATGTCCACCTCGAGGTCGCGCTCGTCGCGCAGCGCCTGGCGCAGCAAGACACCATCGACATAATCACCCACGTCTACGCGCAAATCGTCCACAAGGACTACTACATGCAAGAGGAGGACGATAGGACGCTGGCCTTCTTGGACCGCATGGCAACCTTGGACGACACTGTTCAGAAGCACGTTGAGCTCGCCGCCAACGCCGCTGCTCCTCACATGTTGGTTGGTGACCCGGTGCACTAGGGCGTGAGGATGCCGTTGATGGATCCATATGTATTTTTAACTTTCTGTCAAATCCATGTAGTAGTATATGATACTACAGTAATTATCTTACCTTTCGCATCAACTTCATAATTTTCGTACGTACTCCATGCATGAATGGCGCCAGAACCAAACTTCTCATTACTCTAGGCAAAATCATTATTTTCTATCTATCGGTCGCGCCATGGAGCAGAACCAAATTTTACAAGTTACGAGTTCAAAAGGAAAAGCCTGCCGTGTTCACGTCGCACCCCCACACGGTTGGTCCGGCACACCGCTCAAGCGGGAATGCGTGCGGTGTTGCATTTTCACTTACAAGTGGGACCATAGTTGAGCAAACCGACTATCGGCAAACCCCCACCCCGCCCACCGCGCGATGGCTGAGAAAACAGGAGGGAGAAGAGATGGCTGTAGCACAGACTCCAGGAAAATTGGTGTCGGATGGGACTCATGTGGGTGGCGTGTGCCGTACTGCTAGACGTGAATGCTAGTTATGGCCCATGCCACCCCACTATATCGAGCCTATATCGAGGTACGTAGAACAAATTTCCTGCAGTCCATGCTCAGCCCTCCTCTATCTCTCTTCTCAGCTAGCCAACGGACGCGCGGAGCCCATCGTCTATTTGCTCACATGCGGCCCCACATGTCAGTGAAAACGCAAGAGGACCCACTGAACCTGCACATCTTTCACCTCGACGTGTTGGTGATGAAAAACAAATCCAATAAAGATCTTCGGTGGCCGATTTTGGAGTTACTCAAGAGTAGTAAGATTCTATTTACAGTTTAACCCAAGATGCACAACTTGTGGCTTCAACTACCACTCTATTTTCTTTCATGACACGACCTGGATGCTGGATGTCCCACGTGTCGGCAAAAGGAGGAAGAACCCGACCAAATCTTCGGTTGTGCTCTCGGATTAGACTAGTTGTGCTAACTTAAAATTTTTATTGTGTACTCCCTCCATTCCAAAATACTTGACTCCCATTTGTCCAAAAATGGATGTACCTATATACTAAAACATGTCTAGATACATATATATGTTGACAAATAGAAGGCATGTATTGTGCAACGGAGGGAGTAGAATGGATCCAAGTTTTTGTATTGGGAAGAAGAGTACATCCATATATTGATAGAGCGCAATTTAGTAGATGTTCTATCACTTTTAGCTAGCACAGAGGCTAGAGATGAGATTAGTGCACTTGTTGATACTCCTACTAGAATAGAGGCTAGACATGAGACTAGATGCGAGGAAGCAACGTCTAGTTCTTTACACTCGAAGAAGAAAGAAGCATGCAAGATCGAGCCTCCGCAGATCAACAATGAATGCATCGAGAAGGCACTAATCCAACTTACAGGAGTAGTAAAATGTATTATTGTGGTTCTTGTTTTCTTTGGTCTTGCTTTTGTAGTCAAAATTATCGTTGGAGTTCGTGCAAAACGGAGGTACGTTTGGGGTCGTGCGTTGGAGTTGGCCTTACAAGTGGGACCGCAGTTAAGGAAACCGACTATCGGCAAACCCCCACCTTGCCTGCCGCACAATGGCTGAAGTTAGAGAAACGACGAGGTTGAAGAGATTGCTCTAGCACGGACTCCAAGAAATAATATGGTGTTAGATGGATGTCGTGGTGGTGGCGTGTGCCGTACTCCTGGACGTGAATGCTTGTTCTGGCCCATGCCACCCTACTACTCCTACTACTTACTCCTACTATGTAGTACTAGTATCGATGATTCGAGGTCCTGGTTATGTACAACGAACACATTAACATATGGCTACAGTAAAAACACCCGCCCGACGCGCGAAGCATGTGAAGCTAGTACAAATAGTGTACTACTATTATTGATTGGCCTCATCCGATAACCTGTTGCAATGCACGTACAATAATGTATTCGGAAAATATTTTTTTGCCTTGTCGCACCACTCACTCAGAGAAGCGACTCGAAAGCCATTCATAAATTTAGTAAGTTTATCACATGCATATCATTTTATTACATACAACAGGTCATCAACCCACATCGACAACGAGGATACATTATAAATACTAAAGTTTTCACCACACAACAAATAACAAGCAATGAAATGAACTTCAACTCAACCATTCCTCGGCGTTGGAAATGCTTGCTTTGAACCACAAGTGATTCTCTGGGACGGGCCATCGATTGTCGATCTGGAAACCAACACAGGACTGATCATCCAGGCTGAAGCGGCCTACTATATCAGTACCAGGGTAGGGAACCACCCAAATGTCCGAGGTATAGGCACAATTTCTTCTCATAAATGGTACTGTTAACATTGTGTCAACATCAGTTGGATCGCCTTTCACCATCATCGGATAGTTTTGTCCAAGGAAGAGCGAGTTTTCTCCAAGACTATCAATTCTGTACTAGGGAGAAGGAGTTGGCACTAGCACACTAGTATCCATCCCGAATACCATGCAACGGGTGTTGGAATAGGTCCGGAGAGTGCGACCATGGGAGACTACGCCTGCTTCCTTAGCAGTAACATCATCAGTGGGCTGCATACACACAAGAAGAAATGATCCATCGGAATTAGTTGCCAGGCTCCACAGAGTATATGGGTGCTGCTCATCCTCATGCTCGTGATCATCACCATCGTCATCTCCCCCTTGGTTATAAAATTTTTCAAGTATAGGTGGTGGGATGTTCACAGGACCTTGGAAACACAAGAAGAAGGTTAATTAGTAAAGGGAAACTTGCTAAACCGCATGCATGTGGATGAAACAATTATAATTACAGTGGAAGACAAACGTACTGAAACTACGAGGATCCCATGAAAAAATAGTGCCACGAGTGGTGGCAGCAAACACAAGGCCCTCATATTGAATTACATCACAGTACTCATCCGTGTACAAAAACTGATTTTTGAGCAATATCCATCGAGTCGAACCATGAAGGACGGCAACAAGCTTGTCGAAGATAGCAACAACTTGATAGTTGTTGTAATTCCAAGAGCGGTTGGGAAATCGAAAAATTGCTATCTTCCGTAGAAGACAGTCACCATGATCGTATTTGAATGTGCGTACAATACCGGTGTGCTCAACCTCTGGGTAGTCTGCTGAGATTTTTGGAAGTGGAACCCGGTCATGAGTGTACACATTCACAAGTTCCCACTCGCAGTTGGACCCAATGTAAACAACCCAATCTCCATTTGCGCCCGCCCAAGCCTTGCCCTCAAGCGATGGCATCTTAACATCATACGTATCATTATCAAGCGACATCAACTGGCACAGGGCGATGCCTCCGTCGTGCCGGCGCCAGTCATCAGGGTCACGACAAAGAAGATAGGGGAGATCAAACAGCTCCTTGACTCTTGGGTTCTTTGTAATGATGTTATTAGTTGAGTCGAGAATGGGCTTGAACGAACCTGCCATGCTAGCCGAGGTGATGACATCGCACCGATCAATGAGTTCCTCCACCACGTCATCTTTCAGATCGGGGCAAGAATAACGGGGTCATTTCCGGCCTATTCCCTCCATGGAGAAGACGATCAAACAATGGCAGAAGAAAGGGCGAAGGGCTAAAGGAAAATGGAGGAGGGAGACAAAGAGCATGCGATAGCAGTTCCAAATCGAGAGGGAAAGGCGAAGAGTCGGTGGATGGTTGCGAGTTTGCCATGGTTCACGAAGAAGCGCCCCGACCTACACGTCCGTTCGGAAATACTCCTACTGCTCGCCGTCGTCTCACTGATATGTTGGAACGGGACCACATGTTAACAAAACATGGTGTGTAATTTCTCGTGCAAAATTCGATCTGGCCGCATTAGTTATCGACCTTTATTTTTTAATGGCATGCCGATCAGTTTTGAAGCACGACTAACTGGTACTGTACGCAGAGAAAATATAAACTACTCTACCACTACTCCACCTCCAGTACTAGTAGTATAAAAAAGATATATAGGCTGGAGCTTGAGCGCTTTCTTGCTAAGGGCTGCCCACTTGCTTCTCACACTACCACCCTCTCTCCAGATCTAAAAAAGACGGCCCCTCTCTCCCTCCTCACCGGTGGTCACAGATCCGCCAGGGAAGAAAAGGATGTGCAGCGTTGATGCACTCATCGTTGGCGAGCGAGGTCACACACTGACGACAAGGCCGTCCTCTCAGACCTAGCGCCCGCGCGGGATGGCCTCTGTCCCCAAGCTCGCTGCCGTAGTGTGTACGGAGGACGACGACCATGAGCAAAGCCACTTCCCGCCGACCCTCAGGTATGCCACCTTTTTTCAAACCATAACCTTGTTCTATTGCCCCATCTGCCACGTCGTTGCACGTGGATCTTTTTCCACTCCACCATCTTCCCAATTTGTCCTCTGCTCTGCTGGCCACGCAGACGAAAACCATAATTTGCACTATTAAAGGAAACCCTACTTCATGCAGACTAATCCATGTCTGGGTTGAATAAGGAAAGGAAGGGAGACTGTACTGTCCAAGAGAGTAGGCATCGAACCCGCATCTAGGTTGAAAAGGGGAAAATCAGTAGCTAAGGAACGAGTCTCGTGTCTCTTGGATGAAGAAGGGTAGAAAGGCATGACAACGCAATAGGGAATGATCAGGTCGATCGGTTTGTTGTCCTTGCATAGGAAAAAGGTGGCTAAAGAGAACAAAAATGGGACGTAATCCACATATGCTGCCTGGATATTTGTTGCTCTGGGCGACCATACCTCCCTCACCACTCTGTGTCCGTGGAGGTACATCGTACTGGTGCGCCCACTGTCCGAATGGGCCTCCCATGCTCTTATTGCCACTTTTTTTGCTGTTAGTATAACGCCAGCAGTCAAGTCAAGCAATGCTACTGCTAAAGTGATGCCACATTTAACTAATGCCGCTCTCAGTCTAATGCCACCGATAAATTTAAGCAATGCCATTTAATGTCACTGGATTATTTCAGGGTTAGCTGTTGATTGTGGATGTATTAAAGATTTTTCAGCTAAGGCATTCTAATGCTGTTGCACAGCCAGTATACCAACGATGAAACTTGTTACCACCTTCAGATTTTTGCATCGTTAATGCTTATAGATTACATACCTCACTTTCATGAGATAAGTTAATTTTTTTTGTATAGTATCACCAAAACGCCAAGGCGCTGATGTCATTTTATTTTGGTTAAACTACACAGACAATTATGAAGACAAGAGGAAAGGTCAAGAGTGGGCACCTCCTCCTCCGGCTGTTTTCTTGATTCGTTCGATCAAGTTTTTATGTTTGATCGATTATCAAGATTGGGATAGCAATTTTTAAGGTCCCCTCGAGTTCGAAATGATATTTACCTTGGAGGTACATGGTTTGCAAATTTTTTATACTGTCATTAGTTAATAATGCTAGTTACTTTCAGACTTTTGTATTTAGTTTAATGCTCATGCACAGCTAGTATACCAATGCTGAAACTTGTTGCCTTTACATTTTGTATTGTTAATTCTTATAGAAACCTTCTAGTGCTAGAGTTTATTGAAATCTGTTCAGTAAAACCATTGTACTGTACCCTGTAATAAACTAACTACTCTACTATTGCACTAGCCACTGGATTAGTGTATATTTATAGTATTCGAATGGTGTTGCATTAGCGTATGGACATAAATAAAGTGTAGCAAGCTTTCCCAGATATGTGCTCAAGAAAACTACTACCTGTTTTCTAAATACTAGACGTTTGGGTACTTTAAATTGAACCGCGAAAATGTCTTATATTAAGGAACAAAGGGTGTAGAGTTCACTCAAATTATCCCGATAAAGCTAGTCACACCATTGTTAAAATTAATGTTCATTATGTTATCAGAGGAGGTCTGTATGTTTGTCTCTAATGCATGTCGACTACATACCTGACATCATGATGTAATGTTAAGTCATTTCCTTTTGTACAGTGTCACTGAATTGTCAAGGCGGTGATGGCATTTTATTTTAGTAGAACCGCACAAAATTTGCTTAAAAGAAGAGGAAAGGTCAGGAATGGCTCAGTTTTTCAAAAAAAAAACTATGTATGCCTTCCTGACATCAGCCGTTGTTGCTTTATTTATTCCTTCAAACAGGTGGTTAGAAACAGTCTTGCTACCTTTTCCCATTAAGAAATTGGAATGCTTATATTTGTGAGTATGCTTCAACTAGTGCCACTTTTAGAGTAATCACACTTTCAATATCTATGCAAACAGGGATGCTCGATTTTAGTGGAACTGCACAAAAAGTCCAACTGGTTCAACATTAGGAGCATGTTTTTTTTCCAAACCTTTATATCCAATTGGTGGCACTATGAGATGTTCATTACGAAGGTACATGGTTTGCTACTATCTTGCTACTCTTTTTGTACTATCATTGGATAGTAATACTAGTGGTTTGCATGTGAATTTATTGGCAGGGTGGACCTACATTGGAGGTGCAGGACATGATTCAATGATTGGATGCTCAATTTTGGTTGTATCGATTTCATCTCTTCCATCATTGTGAACATGGATATCCTTGGTATGATGAAGAATAGGCGCTATATTTCTGCTCTGAACCAGCAAATCAATTCAGTATGAAATTGTCCAGGGCAAAGCATAACTGTATCAGATTGTCCAGTGCAGAACATGACAGATGCTAAGCGGAAGAGACATGTTTAAACCGAAAATACAAGGTGTGGTACATGTTTACTAGCTGCTTGATATTTGTGCAGACAGAGATGTCTGCCCGTTGCTATTTGGCAAACAAACAAAATGTCCGCAATTTTGGTTGAACTGCACAAGAGAATAGTATAGTCACTGCATGTAGTGCCATTTGAAAATAGACACAGAAAGATTGGATAGTCACTTCATGGACTATAGAAAAGTAGTACTGTACTATATATTGGCCAACACTAGGTGCTTCATTGCTTTGGTCTGATTATACAATGGGCATCATTTTGCCTAAGTTAAAGTTTGTATTCCGAAAATAGTCTCGCGGTGTGATCGAGAGAAGACCAAATCATATTGTAGTGGATGTTCCTCCATCATGTGTGGTTCATTCTCATGGTTCCAGCTATTGGTGAAACCACTTATGTTTGCAAGAGTAATTGTAGACTTCACAAACAAATTTGTGTTTCAGTCTGTACTGAATGTTGGCCAAGAGAAGCATCCATGTTAGTAGGAAGAACATATGCTTTTTCTAGATCTTTGCTTTTGGAGCTACATATTTGTATATGATCTGTGAATCATTTAGATGCATTAACATGTTGATCTTATGTATGTGAATTGTACTAGTTAGTTTTAGTTGCGACGCAAGATCCGAAGTGGCTGATCTTTGCTTTTGGAGCTACATATTTGTATATGATCTGTGAATCATTGAGATGCATTAACAATTACTTATTTCTGTTCGCAGTGTTTACAAGTTACTGATCGATCACTAGCTAGCCTACAAATGTGCTCCTGGCAGTTTTATTTGCGACGCAAGATGCGAAGTGGCAGTTTTTTGAATAAAAATGCCTACCTATGAAGAAACTGACAAGCTACACTATTGATCCTACACGGATAAAAATGCCTACCTCTGAAGAAGTTTAAGCCTAATTAATTCCGTGAGCAAAACAGCAAGACCAAGGCATGGCAATAATTAACGGCATCCAGAAGTTTAAGCCTAATTAATTCCAGCGATTTAAGTGGCTGCATGCGTGCCCTCGGCTGCGACTCGTTGCATGCTGCTTCACGTACTTCCTACGAGCGATTCTGAGTGCCTACATGCAGCCAGCCATAATTAAGGCAGCTAACTGATGCGAAAAAAGATACGCTTTAATTGTTGCGGGCTTTTTAAATCCGTGGAATCATTATCGACAAGGAGGGAGATGATTCGAGTGCACTCGTTTGACCGCCATGCCGGCGTGCGACCCAAACGGGATGGGACGGCACAATCATAATTTCAGTTTCTCTAGTTTTCCATGCCAAGCTGGTGTGCTAAGCCATTATGCATTGAATTCCGATGACTGTCGCGCTACCTTCCGCCTATAAGTACTGGTTCCTGGCCTTCTCCGGTGCCACCGTGATCCAACTCGCCATATCCTCATAAGCCCCCACCGGCCCGACGTCGCTCGCCACGTCCTCCATGCCCCCGCCCGTCCGCTGTAGGCGACGCCGGAGGCGGTCACCACCGGAACTAGTGTTCGGGTTTTCACTGGAAGGCAGACGGAGGGAGGAGTCATTCTATCTGTCTTTAGATGGCAATGCGGAGATCGAGGAGTTGTTGGAGCACGACCGCATGGCGGAGGAGCAGGAGTTGTTGGAGCGTGACCACCTGGCGGAGGAGCAGCATATCGCCGATTTGTGCCGCTAGCGGGACATGGAGCAGCAGCACACCGACGCTCTGAGTCGCGAGCAGAGCGCCCGCAACTGGGCCGACTACATGGAGGCCAGCGCCCGGCAAATAGCCCTGGAGGCTGTCGGGCACGCACACGTTCGCGAAGCTGATTTTTACTACCAGCTCGTCAAGTGGGTTTCCCGCTTGGAAGCTGAAGCTTCGGTGGACCATGCCGGCATGGAAAGGGCCAACGCGCGCGAGCAACGCGCCCTATCACACCTCTTGCAAGTCCGAGGTGAGGCGCACGACACCGGTGCCGACGTTTAGCGTGTACCACAGA
This sequence comes from Triticum aestivum, assembly GCF_018294505.1. Taxonomy (NCBI): domain Eukaryota; kingdom Viridiplantae; phylum Streptophyta; class Magnoliopsida; order Poales; family Poaceae; genus Triticum; species Triticum aestivum. The sequence goes on along the minus strand of NC_057806.1, from coordinate 400,820,244 downwards.
TGGCGGCCGGCGTCGTCTAGTTAGCTAAGAGTAAGTTAGTACTTGTACGCTACTAGAGTATTAATGGGAGTAGATAGTTAACTTGGCTATGATGGTTGTCAACGTGGAAGTTCAGTACTCTATATGTGGATCAGACCTGTTACTTTGGTCTGAATGTTGAACTTTCCGTTTGAACGTATGGAATGGGCTGTTATTTTTTTAAATGGGTTGTATTTGTCCTCCACGGGTTTAGAGGCTGACTTGTGGGCCTAGCAAGTTGACGCGTACACAATCAGGAGATGATTGTACGTGGAGATGATGATAGCAGGGACCCGCCAAGGTCATGGCAGTACGCAAGCAAGTGCCTCCTTATTTCAAGCCAATAAAAAATGGCTCCTCCTACTGGATTTCTGACATCTGGGTCCCATGCCATTGGCAACGTGGTCAATAAACGAGAGAATTGCACAACGAGCAGCTGACACCAGGGACCCAACAGCTCGCCCAGTTATTTTTGTTTTGGGTTAATTTGATAAATGCCACTCCAAATCTGGTGTATCCGAGAAATGCCACTGCAATTTCCAAACTTTGAAAAATGCCATTTCATGCCATTTCTAGTGGCATTTTTCGAAGTCTGGAGTGGCGTTTTTCAAAGTTTGCAAACTGCAGTGGCGTTTTTCAAAGTTTGCAAAAATTGCAGTGCCATTTTTCAAAGTTTGGAAATTGTAGTGGCATTTTTATGAATTGCCATAATTGGAGTGACATTTATCTAATTTTTTTGAGACGGAAGCAGGGTGTCAACTGGGCTGTGCAGGACACTTTGGCCTGTCTAGATAGCCTTTTCTTTTATGTTTACCACAAACCAGCCCAGTAGTTTTTTTTCTTTCTGAAAATGGCTAAACCAGTTTTTTGTGATTTGTCAAGTAAGTCGCTTTATCAGGCCTGTTGGGCTGCAAATCTTTCAAGACGAGGAGAGCTTCATTCGGCTAGCCGAGAAAATGGCCTATCAGTAATGAGAAATGGGTTGTACATTTTCAAAACACATCAAACCGGCAATTAGTTTCAAATATCTTTTTTTCATTTCAAGATTTTAAATTGCATTGATTTTTATGCATGGACAATTTATTGGATTTTATATTGATATACATTTATTTTTAAAATCAGTCTGAATATGACTCGAAATTTCGGGATTAAAAACAGTTCAGACCGCACCGACATATGCAAAATTTCGTATACCTTTTTAACCGTGGCCACAATATGGGCTGTAATGCTAACAAAAAGAATATGGGCTCCAAAAAAACCCCGTAAGAATTAGCAAATGGGCTGTAAATTATTTGAAATAATGGCAGATGGGCTGTATGCTGTTTTCCACAGATTTGAGGCTTTCCACAGATGGCCCATATACTGTTGGATGTCCATCCAACGGCCGTCGTGCTTCTTCAATCTCTGCTCTTCCTGCTCCAGCCGCTCAAACAAGCGCCAGCGGGACTGCCTGCTCCCTCCTCCCCACGGTCGGCTATGCTGCCGCGCAGTCCTCACCGCCCTACCGTACTCCCATCACTGACCTAGCCATCTCTCTACTCACCCACACCTGCTGTTATTCTCCGGCGACGGCAGACGAACCAGTAAACCCTCGTATAGTCGTACTCCCCTTCGCGTGGGAAACAAAAACTACTGCCGAGTCTTCCCTGCCTCCATGTCATTCCCTTCCTAGGCCTCGCCGTCGTCCACCGCCATGGTGCTCTTGGCGTGGCGTTGTCAACATGGTCAACGACCGACATGCATCTGAAGTGGGCTGTACGTGGAGAGGCTGACAGCTCGGTCCATGGCCGCACGCAAGGAAATGCCTCCTTATTACGTGCAAAATAATGATTCCTCCACCTGACATCTGGGACCCACCGAAAGGGCCTCTGTATTTCTCTAAAAAACGTTACCGCCGCTGACAGCTCAGACCCACCAGCTATATCTTCGCATGCAAGGAAGTGCCTCCTTAGTACGCACAAAAAAAATGAATACTCCCCCTGCTAGCTGGGACCCAGTATAGTGGGCCTACTAAGTTGACAGGGACGAAGGGCTTTGTCAACTTAGTCAATATGCACGATTCTAGCTCGACTGACCGTATGATGTCCATCCAACGGCCGTAGTGCTTCTTCAACCTCTGGTCTTCTTGCTCCAGCCGCCCAAAGCAGCGCCGGTCGTGCCGCCTGCTCTTGCCTCCCGTGGCCGGCTGTGCAGCCGTGGAGGCGTCACCTCCCCCATACTACTCCCACCGCTGGCCAGGCCATCCCTCCACTCCATTCACCCACACTCCCTGTTATTCTATGGCGACGGCAGCGCAGCCGAACCAGTGAACCCTCGTACTCCTCTCCGCGTGGGCATCCACTGCCGCGTCTTCCCCGGCTCCGCGTCGTCCCCTTCCTAGGCCTCGCCGTCGTCCACCGCCGTGGTGCTCTCGGCGCGGCGTGGTCAATGTGGTCAATGACCGAATTCCATCGGAAGAATACTGTACGTGGAGAGGCTGACAGCTGGGTCCATGGCAGCCGCAAGGAAATGCCTCCTTATTACGCGGAAAATAATTATTCCTCCACCGGACAGCAGGGACCCACTGGACGCCCACCAGTATTTCGCGAAAAAAAACGTTTGCCCCTGACTGCTGGGACCCAACCGAGGGCCACCGTATTTCATGAAAAAAACGTCCTCCCTGTTGTCAGCTCAGACCCACCGGAAGTGCCTCCTTATTACGCACAAAAAAATGAATACCCCCTGCTAGCTGGGACCCGCCTTGGTGGGAGGCTGACTTGTGAGCCTTCTAAGTTGACGGGGACGGAGGGCTTTGTCAACTTAGTCAATATAAATGATTCTAGCTCCAATGACCGTACGATGTCCATCCAACGGCCATAGTGCTTCTTCAACCTCTGGTCTTCTTGCTCCAGCTGCCCAAAGCAGCGCCGGTCATGCCGCATGCTCCTGCCTCCCATGGCCAACTATGCTGCCGCGGAGGCCTCACCGCCCCTACTATTCCCACCGCTGGCCAGGCCCTGCAGCGACGGCAGCCTCACACCACAGCCAAATCAGTGAACCCTCGTACTCCTCTCCGCACGGGCTTCCACTGCCGCGTCTTCCCCGGCTCCCCGTCGTCCCCTTCCTAGGCCTCGCCATCGTCCACCGCCCTGGTGCTCTCGACGCGGCGTGGTCAACGTGGTCAAGGAACGACTTCCATCGGACGTGGACTAGACGTGGAGAGGCTGACAGCTGGGTCCATGGTCGTAGCAAGGAAGTGCCTCCTTATTACGCGGAAAATAATGATTCCTCCACCTGACTGCTGGGACCCACCAGAAGGGCCACTATATTTCGCGAAAAAAACGTTTCCCCCTGACTGCTGGGACCCACTAGCTACATCTTTGCACGCAAGGAAGTGCGTCCGGGCAAAAAAAACGATTCACCCCCCTGACTGCTGGGACCCACCAGCTACATCTTCGCAGGCAAGGAAGTGCGTGACAGTCGGGACCCACCTGGTCGAAGCGTACGTAGCGTTGTCATTCTGGTCGCGAACATGTACGTACATATATACTGGTGGATGTAGAGAGGCGCATGTGTCGTAGTAGAGGCGCATACGTGTCGTAGTAGAGGCGCGCACGTAGCATGTACACATACGTATAGCAGCCAGGGTGCAAGAAAGAAAATACGGCCACGTATGTGTACATACGGGCGGGGTCTCGAACGCCTACTCGCGCATACATACGGCCAGGGCTCATGTACATGGCTGGGTCGGAATGGAGAAATAGTGTCGTCGTCGTGTTCATGGGGATGCAACGGAATGTGTCGTGTTCATGGGGTGGCAACGGAATGCGTCGTGTTCATCGGGAGGCAACAGAACGCGTGGGAGCCAACCGGCTAGGTCGGAACGGAATGCGTGGTCGTGTTCATTGGGAGGGCTTGGATGGAACAGGCGATGGAAACGAGGCATGGCGTACCACACAACGGAGGAAACGGACCTCCTAAGTTTGGAACGGGGTCCTGTTGATCGGGAGGGGTCTGGCGTACCGCAAAACGGAGGAAACGGGCCTCCTACGGTCGAAATGGGGGTCCTGTTGATCGGAAGGGGTGTGGCGTACCGCAAAATGGATGAAACGGACTTGTGTTGGAGCGGTACGATCGAAATGGGGGTCCTGTTCATCGGGAGGGGTGTGGCGTATCGCAAAACGGGACTCCATGGGATACTGTTCATCTCCACCGTTGACCTCCTCCAGCCTCCACGGGCTACCGTCGACCTCCTCCAGCCTCCACGGGCTCCTGTTCATCCAGCCTCCACCGCGCGCTACTCCACCGGCTACTGTTCAACCACCCCTCCACGGGCACCCCTCCACCGTCTACTATTCATCCAGCCCTCCACACCACGGGGTCCTATTCAACCACCCCTCCACCGTCTACTGTTCATCCAGCCCTCCACCATACCACTGGGTCCTGTTCAACCAGAGGCAATGCCACCGCTCACTGTTCATCCAAACCCCCCGCAACGCTCACTGTTCATCCCAGAGGCAGCATCGATCAGCTTCAGTTAGCAGCAGTAGCGAAGGAATCACTCGATCGGGTTCAGTTAACAACCATCGATCGATCGCTCGGGTTCAGTAACGCGTAGCCTGTAGTGCAATCGCTCGGGTTCAGTTAGATCCCAACACCTCACTCGGGTTCATTTAGAGCCAATGCCTCGCACACACGCGCGTACGTGTATGATAGAAACACGCATCGCTCGGCCGCCGACCTCCCACCGTAACCGGGAACTCCTCGAAATTTTCCTCCCCCTTGCTTCTACCACGGTTTTTTCCATCATGGGCGGCCCAAAGAATGTCATGCAGCTTCTTCTCCTGCCCGCCCAGGACGAAAAGCCCATTTTCTGTCATGATTTTTTTCATAGAAGTAGAGCCCACCACATCTATGATGATACTGGGTTTTGTCACAATTATCGTCATAGAAGTGTCATATGTATGACAATTTTTTTTCGTTTGGCCCAAAATGTCATGGATGTGTCTTTTTTTTGTAGTGTCAACATGCAACAAAGAGTCACTCCAAAGTCACTAATAGCGGAGAACAAACGAAGAGAATATGGTAGGGTACGAAACCACCTCAAAGTTATTCTTTCCAATCAATCCGTTGGGCTATTCCTATAAGTGTCACAAACAGCCCTAGAGTTCGTACTAGAATAACACCTTAGGACACAAATCAACCAAAACCCTAATGTCACCTAGATACTCCAATGTCACCTCAAGTATCCGTGGGTATGATTATACGATATGCATCACACAATCTCAGATTCATCTATTCAACCAACACAAAGAACTTCAAAGAGTGCCCCAAAGATTCTACCGGAGAGTTAAGACGAAAACGTGTGCCAACCCCTATGCATAGATTCCCAAGGTCACGGAACCCGCAAGTTGATCACCAAAACATACATCAAGTGGATCAATAGAATACCCCATTGTCACCACGAGTATCCCATGCAAGACATACATCAAGTGTTCTCAAATCCTTAAAGACTCAATCCGATAAGATAACTTCAAAGGGAAAACTCAATCCATTACAAGAGAGTAGAGGGGGAGAAACATCATAAGATCCAACTATAATAGCAAAGCTCGCGATACATCAAGATCATATCACCTCAAGAACACGAGAGAGATATCAAACACATAGCTACTGGTACATACCCTCAGCCCCGAGGGAGAACTACTCCCTCCTCGTCATGGAGAGCACCGGGATGATGAAGATGGCCACCGGTGAGGGTTCCCCCCTCCGGCAGGGTGCCGAAACAGGTCTAGATTGGTTTTTGGTGGCTACGGAGGCTTCTGGCGGCGGAACTCCCGATCTATTGTGTTCCCTGAAGTTTTTAGGGTATATGGGTATATATGGGAGGAAGAAGTACGTCGGTGGACCTCCGTGCTGTCCACGAGGTAGGGGGGCGTGCCCAGGGGGGTGGGCGTGCCCCCCACCCTCGTGGGAAGCCCGGGACTCTCCCGGTCCATCTCCGATATTCCGTGGGCTTCTTCTGGTCCAAAAATAAGTTCCGTGAAGTTTCAGGTCAATTGTACTTCGTTTGATTTTCCTTTTCTGCGATACTCTAAAACAAGGAAAAAACAGAAACTGGCACTGGGCTCTAGGTTAATAGGTTAGTCCCAAAAATCATATAAAATAGCATATAAATGCATAAAAAACATCGAATGTTGATAATATAATAGCATGGAACAATAAAAAATTATAGATACGTTGGAGACGTATCAACCTGCCGGGCCGAGATCTCATCAGTCGGCAGTTTTTTGTTTACCAAGAAGTTGAGGATGGGGTGGGCCCATGAAGGTGCTGCAATTTCTTCGGTTGCCACGACTTCCACTTGCATGAGGGTGGTCAGGCTGGGAGGCGGTGGGTTGGAGTCGGCCGCCGCTTGGTGAATTGATGAAGTCCCCGGGCCGACTGCCGCAGTCCCCTGGCCGGGCTCTGAGGTCCCAAGGCCAGGTGCGACTGCTGCAGTCCCCGGGCTGCCTGCCGAAGTTCCCGTGTCGGCTGCTGGGGCTCTTAAGTCGGATTATTCATGGGTGCCTCGGGACTCTTCTGGCCCATCTCCGATACTCCATGGGCTTCTTATGGTCCAAAAATGATCTCCGTGAAATTTCAGGTCAATTGGACTCCGTTTGGTTTTCCTTTTCTGTGATACTCAAAAACAAGGAAAAAACAGAAACTGGCACTCGGCTCTAGGTTAATAGGTTAGTCCCAAAAATCATATAAAATAGCATATAAATGCATATAAAACATCCAAGGTTGATAATATAATAGCATGGAACAATAAAAAATTATAGATACGTTGGAGACGTATCAGCTCCATTTGGCGGGCCCTTGACTTGGCGCTCCTCTCTGAGGGCCACCAGCGCCGCGCTGACGAAGTGGGGTGTGGCAGATAGATAGAGTACGAAGGGCTCGAACGGACGAGGCACCACTGAGGGAGTCCTGGATTAGGGGGTCTCCGGACAGCCGGACTATATCCTTTGGCCGGACTGTTGGACTTTGAAGATACAAGATTGAAGACTTTGTCTCGTGTCCGGATGGGACTCTACTTGGCGTGGAAGGCAAGCTAGGCAATATGGATATGTATATCTCCTCCTTTGTAACCGACCTTGTGTAACCCTAGCCCTCTCCGGTGTCTATATAAACCGGAGGGTTTTAGTCCGTAGGACAACATACAATCGTACCATAGGCTAGCTTCTAGGATTTAGCCTCTCTGATCTCGTGGTAGATCTACTCTTGTACTACCCATATCATCAATATTAATCAAGCAGGACGTAGGGTTTTACCTCCATCAAGAGGGCCCGAACCTGGGTAAAACATCGTGTTCCCTGCCCCCTGTTACCACCCGCCTTAAACACACAGTTCAGGATGCCCTACCCGAGATCCGCAGGTTTTGACACCGACATTGGTGCTTTCATTGAGAGTTCCTCTATGCCGTCGCCAGAAGGAAGGATGTCTCGTCTCATCTTTAAAGACGGTACTACTGTTGGGGGAGCTTTGGCTGTCGGCCAAACTCTCCGGCTAGGCGGGTTCATCATGACCGCCTGTTCGGCCGCCGCGCCGATGATGAATTCTCGGGTCATCGAAAACAGCCTCCACGTCAAATCGGCACTCGCCGAACAGATGGATCAAATGGGGGTCTCCTCCTTAAACGAGCTCTTGGATCGCATCGCCGCCTTGGGAGTCGCTACGGACTATGATCGGATTGGGCTTAAACCCGATCAAAGGGAGATTAACTCTCCACCGGTCACCCATCGTATTGCAGTGGTGGAGGAACAATGCGGTGACCTTTCCTCTATCCTGAGGACCAAATATGTCCGGATTCCCGAGCTCTCTGAGCCAGATACCCATTCGCGGGAGGACAACATCCAATCCCTGAACTTAGAGTCAGGCAGCGGACCAGGATTAGCGGGTAACATCCCGGAACCGGAACTTCCAAAATTGGAAACTCCTCGGCCCCTGGATCCCAGATCGGGTAGGGGTTTGGATTCAATTCCACCCACCCACCCAAACACAAGTGACCTTTCCCATATCAGGCAAGAGCCCCAGGAAACAATACATCACTATTGGGCCAGATTCCTCTTTGCAATGAACAAGGTTAAGGACTGTCGCGAGGAAGACGCAATCTTATTTTTCCGCAATAATTGCATAGACAAGGGAGTCCTTAACGCCATAAATCGCTGTGACATAACACGCTTTGCTGACTTGGCGTCCATAGTACGAAAGTACTATGCGATGGAAAGTGCCTGGAAAACCGAAACAAACTTTTGGGATAATCCGGCCCTAAACACAAACCCAGTCCGAAATAAAAGGGTGCATTATCACAATACACCCGGGTTAACTACCAAAAAGCAAAAACCCTCTACGGGGCAAGGAACCGTACTGGAGGGATGGCTCAATGGACCCTGCAAAATTCATAGTACAGTGGATACAATACCAATGCACAACCTTAGAGCATGTTGGATACTCCGGCAGGTGGCCAAAAGTGGTGAGGATCTACTTCTCCAAATACCACAGAGCACCATCCCGTGGACAACAATACAGTGTTAACGGTATTTGAGACCTTCGCGTCGAATAATAGACGCAAGCGAACACTCCGCAGCATGGCCGAAATCTGCCACGTAGCAGCAATAAATCCATGGAGTGACATAGCTATTACCTTCAATGCCAGTGATGAACCTAAATTTCGAACAGCCCGAGCACCAGCCGCACTGGTCCTCAGTCCAATAGTGGACGGCTTTCGACTCACCAAGGTACTCATGGATGGCAGCAGCGGATTAAACCTCATCTATGAGGAAACTCTTCAAAAGATGGAAATAGACTGGAGCCGCATTGAGCAAAGTAGCACAACCTTTAGAGGAATCATCCCCAGTCGGGAAGCATGCTGTGCTGGGAAAATCACACTAGATGTGGTATTCGGCACGCCGGATAATTACAGGTCCGAAGAAATTACATTCCAAGTGGCCCCGTTCAGCAGTGGTTATCGCGCTCTTTTAGGACGGGAGGCATTCACAATCTTCCAAGCCGTACCCCATTACGGGTACATGAAGCTCAAAATGCCCGGGCCCAACGGAATCATCACTCTCGCCAGCGATCTGGACACAACACTCCGCGCCGAAAACAAAACAGCCGCATTGGCCCTCGAGGCATTATCCGAAGCCCTCTCAGCCGAGGAATTAACTACGCTACGCTCCATAGTGGACAGGGACGACGTGATACTCGACAAGAGATCCAAGTCCACCTCTTTTAAACCAGCGGATGAAATAGTCAAATTCCAAGTCCACCCAACGGACCCTACAAAAACAACCTCCATCAGGGCACACCTAAGCCCCGCTATGGACGCCGCACTACGAGAGTTCCTGCGCGAGAACTGGGACATATTCGCCTGGCATCACAGATATGCTAGGAATCCCACGCAGGCTGGCCGAGCATAGCCTCAATATCCTAAAGGGATTCAAGCCGGTCAAGCAAGCTCTTCGGCGTTTCTCCGAACCTAAGAGACAGGCCATGGGAGAGGAACTAGCCAAGTTATTGGAGGCCGGATTCATCAAAGAAATAAAACACCCGGACTGGCTAGCAAACCTGGTGATGGTACCAAAGAAGGACAAATCCTGGCGCCTTTGTGTCGACTTCAAAGACCTCAATAAAGCTTGCCCAAAGGATCCCTTCCCGCTCCCACGCATCGATCAAATCATTGATGCTACTGCAGGACACGAGTCATTGTGTTTCCTCGACGCATACTCCGGTTACCACCAAATCAAGATGGCGGAGTCCGACCAAGCCGCAACGGCATTCATCACACCATACGGTCCCTTCTGTTTTAACACAATGCCTTTGGGCTCAAAAACGCCGGCGCAACATATCAGCGCATGATTCAGACATGTCTGGAGAAACAAATCGGCAAAATAGTAGAGGCATACGTAGACGATGTGGTCGTCAAAACCAAACACGTCGTCTCTTTGATAGACGACTTGAGGCTCACATTCGACAACCTCCAAACATATGACATCAAGCTCAATCCGGAAAAATGCGTTTTCGCGTACCAGCCGGAAAGCTCCTGGGATTCATTGTCTCTCAGTAGAGGTATTGAAGCTAATCCGGCCAAAATCCGAGCGTTGTCACAGTTAGCTACCCCAACAGACCTCAAACAAATCCAGAAGCTAACTGGATGCGTGGCGGCTCTAAGCCGCTTTATCTCCCGCTTGGGAGAAAAGGCTTTACCCCTTTATCGCCTCCTTCGGTGCACCGAACACTTCGAGTGGACGGACGCGGCCACAGCCGGATTGGAAGAAATAAAGGCCATTCTGGCAACCAACCTGATCCTGGCCGCACCAAACATCGGCGAACCAATGATGTTGTACATTGCGGCAACTCATCAAGTTGTAAGCACGGTGCTCGTTGTCGAACGGGAAGCAGACGGACACAAATTCCCTCTTCAAAGGCTGGTATACTATGTATCCATTGTCCTCACTCCATGCAAATCACGGTACCCGCATTACCAAAAAATAGCATATGCGGTATTCATGGCATCGCGGAAACTGCGACACTACTTTCAAGAGTGTTCGATTACAGTAGCCTCGGAAGTGCCACTTAATGATATTATCAACAACCGCGACGCTATGGGCCGGATTGCCAAATGGGCCATTGAGCTCCTCCCATTCGACATAACATACAAACCTCGTCGAGCCATTAAATCGCAAGTACTAGCCGGCTTCATCACCGAATGGACGGAGGCCGAACTCCCTAAAGAGTACGGCGCATACTCCAATTGGATCATGCACTTCGACGGTTCTAAAATACTGGCCGGTCTAGGGGCTGGCCTCGTCCTGACGTCCCCAACCGGAGATACTGTTCGGTGCATACTGCAAATATTGTATACAGATTCCAACAATGCAGCCAAATACGAAGCTCTGTTGCATGGTCTTCGGATGGCAGTCTCCATGGGCATTCAATGCCTGGAGGTGCGTGGGGATTCAAACCTCGCAATATCCCAAACAAACGGAGATTTCGATGCCAAGGACCCGAAAATGGCAGCCTATCGAAATGCCGTCCTAAAAATGTCAGCTCGATTCGAGGGACTCGAATTTCACCATGTGGCTCGGGAAAACAATCAGGCGGCGGATATCCTCGCCCGCATCGGCGCAAAACGCGACGTGGTCCCCCCCAACATATTTCTGGAAAGGATCTTCAAGCCATCTGTAGCATGGGAAGGGGACACTGGTAACAACAGTCCAGACCCGGCCAAAATACCCGATACCGAACTCTCTGACACAATCGGAGGCTCCGCCACCGAAATAATACCTTCAGCCCACGAAATAATGGCCATTATTGCCCCGTGGACAGAACCATTCCTGGCCTACCTAACTAGACAGGAACTTCCGGAGGACCAAAATGAGGCACGCCTCATAGTGCGGCGATCCAAGGCCTACAGGGTCCATGAGGGAGAATTGTACAAGAAAAGCACTACCGGAGTCCTTCAAAGGTGCATCTCCGAAGAGGAAGGGCGGAATCTTCTAGCAGAAATTCACGCCGGACTCGGCGGTTATCATGCCGCAGCCCGGGCTCTTGTAAGCAAAGCCTTCCGTACAGGATTCTATTGGCCAACGGCCCGGGCAGACGCACATAACTTGGTCCAACATTGCGCCGGTTGCCAGCTCTTTGCAAATCAAAGCCACATGCCACCCACAGCCCTCCAAACAATCCCCATTACATAGCCCTTTGTGGTCTGGGGGCTTGACATGGTTGGACCCCTTAAAGGGGGAACCCACAAGAAAAAATACTTATTGGTCATGGTGGATAAATTCACCAAATGGATAGAGGCCAAACTGGTTAAAACAGCCGAATCCAGACCGGTGATAGATTTCATATCCAGGGTTGTACACCGTTACAGTGTCCCCCACAGCGTCATCACTGATAACGGCACGAACTTCACGGCCGACGAGGTAAAACTTTGGTGCAGCAAAATGGGCATCAAGCTCGATTATGCTTCAGTCTATCACCCACAAACCAACGGTCAAGTCGAGCGAGCAAACGGTCTTATAATGAGCGGCATTAAACCCAGATTAGTGTGTTCCTTAACGGAGTTTGACACGCACTGGGTAGAGGAGCTCGACTCCGTACTCTGGGGGTTGGACTCCGTACTCTGAGGCAGTCCTGGATTAGGGGGTCTCCGGACAGCCGGACTATATCCTTTGGCCGGACTGTTGGAGTATGAAGATACAAGATTGAAGACTTCGTCTCGTGTCCGAATGGGACTCTACTTGGCATGGAAGGCAAGCTAGGCAATACGGATATGTATATCTCCTCCTTTGTAACCGACCTTGTGTAACCCTAGCCCTCTCCGGTGTCTATATAAACCGGAGGGTTTTAGTCCGTAGGACAACATACAATCATACCATAGGCTAGCTTCTAGGGTTTAGCCTCTCTGATCTCGTGGTAGATCTACTCTTGTACTACCCATATCATCAATATTAATCAAGCAAGACGTAGGGTTTTACCTCCATCAAGCGGGCCCGGACCTGGGTAAAACATCGTGTTCCCTGCCTCCTGTTACCATCCGCCTTAGACGCACAGTTCGGGACCACCTACCCGAGATCCGCCGGTTTTGACACCGACAGCCACCATCACCGGCGGGCTGGTCAAGTATCTCTTGAGGTCTTGAAATGCCAGGTCGGCCTCGGGGGTCCACTCGAACGAACCCTTCTTCTTCATAAGCTTGAAGAACGGCAAGGTGCACTCCCCCAACTTGGCGATGAAGCACCCCAGCGAAGTCACACAGCCTGCGAGCTTCTGCATCTCCTTGAGGTTTTGTGGTGGGCGCAGGTCTTCGATTGCCTTGACCTTCTCCGGATTGGCCTCAATCCCCCTGTGGGACACGAGGAAGCCTAGTAGCTTGCTAAAAGGAACACCAAACACACACTTCTCTGGGTTGAGCCGCAAGTCCACCTGGCGCAGGCTCGCGAAGGCTTCCTGTCGTGGGTTTGTCACGACAGATGTCCTAGAGAAAGGACTTAGTCATGGAGCCATCACGACGGGTTAGCTTGAAGGGGTTAAAGCGGACACAAGGACGCAAGAGAGTTTATACTAGTTCGGCCCCTTCGAGGAAGGTAAAGCCTACATCTAGTTGTGATGGAATTGATGGGGTGTCGATGACTAGGGAGCAAACAAGCTTCGCCTATGTCTCGAGTTGTTGTCTGTTGTCCTTGAACCGCCGCCGGGTCGTCCCCTTATATACATGGGTGACGCCTGCCGGTTCAGAGAGTCCCAACACCGGTTCATACTCGTATCCGGGTTGGTCTCTCCTTGTTCCTAACTTATATTACAAGTATATGCACAAAGCTGATGTACGGCTACAGGTTGTAAACCGACTACGGGCCCTGGGCCTTTATCTGCCTCTTTGGGCTTTAACACCTTTGAACTACTGATGGAGTTAATCCGGCCCAGGTAGGCCGGTTTATGCCCAGTAATAATATCCCCAACATTAGGCCCCAGATTGATTTGAATAGGTTCATGTCAATCCTTAGCAAAAATCTTCGTCTTCAACATCTTCTTGTAGTTGTTGAACCGCCGTGACGTCATCTTCTCTGTTTGCTGTAAACCAGCGTGACATCATCTGTCATAAAGAATACATCCATGATATCTTCTTGTTTAATAGATTCGCAATGACCGAGGTGACCACCCTACTTCCAAAATCTGCGGTCCCTTGATTCCCGCGCATGACACATGTCCTTTGCCTTATAAATAGGCCCGAAGGGTCATTTCTTTTCTTCCCTTCGTGCCCTTCCTCTTCGTCTTCCTCGCGTCGCCAGTCTCAGAGCTCTGCCACCGCCGTCGTCTTCTGCATCACCCTTGGCCGCTGCATCAACTTGAACGCGCTAGAAAGCCGCGGCGACCTTCCGCGTTTTCCTCAGCTCTGGTAGGTCTTCTGTTCTTCTCAACATAGATCTGATCTAGGGCTTCGTGTTCTTGCGGTGTTCATCACTTGTTCATACTCATGTACTATCTCCTGGATGCACATGTGAACCCTTGCTTTGTGTAGCGGTAACTTTTAGTATCCGCCGTTAGTTTCCTGCCCAAAACCGTAGATCTCACATATACTTCTGCCCATTGATTCAATACTGTTCTGCTTTGATCTTCGACTATTTTTCTTATTTTCTGAACTTGCTTCAGATCCAACGCCGTAACAAGACCTTGTGAAACCTGTTTCTGCATACTTAACCATCCGCAATCTCAATTGCTTCAATGTTTAGATCAGGCAGTTTAACCTGATAGAAAATTTTCCAAACCGGCATATGCCATTAGTCCCCTTGTTGAACCGCCATATGTTGTTGCTTCATAAAACTCCAGTTTAGATAGATCTGCTTCCGGTTTAAGGTTGCACATATCAATGTACCTTGTAGATTTCATCATGGCCAAGCAAGTGTATGAGTGCAACTGGGTCCCTTCTCGCGTCACAGAGGATCAACTGGACGATTTAGTCCTGATTGGCGCCTTGGGCAGCAAAGACACCATCCATTGGAGGGCTCCTGGTAAAGAATGCCCCCCCACACCTCGAGAAGGAGAGGTTGTTGTCTTCGTAGACCACTTAGCCCAGGGTTTTAAACCGCCCGGTTCTAAATTTTACCGGGATGTTCTAGCTGATTTCCAACTCCATCCGCAAGACACTGGCCCCAACTCTGTTACAAATATGTGCCACTTCCAAGTGCTCTGTGAGGTGTTCTTTCAAGAGGAGCCCACAGTGGAATTATTCAGAGATCTTTTCCATCTAAACCGCCGTACTGAGTTTACTGATGGCTCTAATACGGAGTTGGGTGGCATGGCGATTCAAAAAAGGAAAGAGGTCACATACCCTCACGCCAAGCTGCACAGTCACCCCAAGGAGTGGAATCAGACATGGTTCTACTACAAAGACACCTCCCCTGCTGGTGAGAATCCCTTGCCTGGTTTTCGTCCGTAGCGGCTCAGCAATAACCATCCTTTTCCTCAATGATTGACTGCCCAGGAGAGAAGAAAATATGCTCCCCAGCTGTCAAAGCTCAGAGCCTTTATGGCCAACGGTTTAACATGGGTTGACCTTGCTCGCTGTTGGATATCATGGAGCATACTGCCCCTTAGTCAGCGCTCCGGTTTGATGTGCGAATATACTGATAGTGTGGATGACCCATTGTGACATTCAAGACTCCAGCTGTCCGGTGAAGAAATCATGGAGGCTGTGCGTAAGATACTGAATGAACTGGAGCACATCTGCGCTAGAACCGGCCTGCTTCCCTTCTGCGCCACCAACAAACCGCCAGCTGTAAGACTTTGATTTTTCCTCTTTGCTGAATCTGTTATCGATATGTCTGGCCATTGTTTCTAATATCAGTGTCTGCATAATCAGGGTGATGATCCGTTTTGGAGCAAAAAGCTGCCGCAGGAGAAACCAGAGAAAACAGATAAACCGAAAAGAGCAACCCGGCAAAAAACTAAGGCTGTGAAGAAGACTGCCCACCGGAAAAGAACCACTGCACCTTCTAATCCGTCCCCTGATGACGAGGTGGATAATCCGGACTTTGAGGTAGAGCTTGACTCACTTGGTTTATTTTTCATGCATCTTATTGATGATGATATTTGTCAGGATGATGCCGAAGCCAGCCATGCGGATGTTGCAGAGGTAATTATTCTCTCTTCCGATTCAGAAACTTTGCCTTCACAAAAAATCCGTCAGGCAAACCGGAAAGTTAAATTTTCTCATCCTCTTGCTTATTTGGATCCTAAACTTCTTATGAAGACTCAACAACACGAAGCTCGCCGCACCACCCGGCACAGCGGCCAGGTAGTTACCTCTGCCGGTTTACCGAACAGTTCGGTTCGGAAACGTCATTCCGAGGTCTCTAATTCGCTTGTCAGTACTTGTCCTAAAGCGGGCTGCTTTCGTCAACCTCTTAATTCGTCTGACTCCGATTATCAGGCTATTTCCCACTCATCTTCTGGCGAGTCATCGGCTACTCAGCTCCCACCGCTCAAAATGGTGCTTGGGTAAGCTATATTTATTGTGATGTTTGCAGTATATTGCCTTAGAACATATGCTGTATTTAATTTTGTTATTTTTCTCAGGGCCAAACCTAGGCCGAGCAAGAAGGCCTGCCTGGATAAAGCGGCCGAAGAAGATGTCATTCTTGAACCAGGCACAACACCCAATCTTGAAGCGGCTATTCCTGAGGATATTCCCAATGATCCACCGCAGCTAGATGATGATCTTACTACTGAGGAAAGACCTACTGATACCTCAGGTCCTATCCATCAGCCCACAGGTTCCCTCCGGGTTGAAAGCTCCACCGGTCTCGCGAAACCTACTGACAAGCCAACAGCTCCAGTGCAAACCGGCGGTACGAATGATGATGAAGTTGTCATTACTGGCACTGGCCATACTGAGCCAAGCAACCCTGTCGCTTTATCCAAACATTCTGCCAAGGAGGAATTGGCTGCTTTTGGCAAAGGCAAGTGGAATGCTGATCTGACGGCTTACGCTGCTCTGAACGCCCGAGATATCCATTCCGGCTATCTGAACCGGCTGTATACCAGCCGTGACTATGAAGTCGGTCTGGTTAATATGATGAAGGATAAATATGAGGTAACTTCCATATGCTCCTTCTTGCTTGTATGCTTTCATTCTTGTTGACTCTCCTAGCCCCTAAGGGCCGATTTGAAATATTCTTTAAAATCGGGACTTAATAATATGAATCTTGATGCTTTGAAATTTGCTGATGTAGTCCCCAAGGGCCGGTTCAACTTAGCGTAGTTAAACTGGTATTTTAAGTAAATGAAACTGCCGCATCAGAATACATATGATCAAATAGCCATTAGCCCCCAAGTGTCAAGTTGAATACTTGTATTGAGCTTGGGACTTTGTAAACAATTGAAAGATGAAGATCGAATATGCATTAGCCCCCAAGTGCCAAGTTGAATACTTGTATTGAGCTTGGGACTTTGTAAACCATTGAAAGATGAAGATCGAATATGCATTAGCCCCCAAGTGTTAAGCACATAACTTGTTATGTGGTTGGCACTTGAATCCTTCTACCGATTTGTTGAAACATATATCTGTCTACCTGCAGGCGGAGCTAAAGGCGAAAGAAAACCAAGTCGTCAATCTTCAAGAAAACTTGAAAACCCAACAAGCTGAAACCTCCAAAGCAAAAGAGGAATTGACCAGTGCCTTAAGCGCCATGGAACAACTTAAGGAGAACTTCAAGAAGAAACGGGCGGATTGGGCCACTGAAAAGTCCGCTTTGACCAAACAAGCAGAGGATGCCGAGGCTGCATTAAAACCAGTGACAGATGAACTGACCAGCATAAAGCGGCACGTTCATGCCATGACCACTGCTATCTTTGGGAAGCCATCTTGCCTTCTGAATTGGTTCTGCCTTCTTTACAGGGTCGCCGTTTTATTAACCCTTTATGGTATTTCAGGGACACGCATTGGTCACTTGGGGTCAGATGTGCGGAGGAAACTGAAAGCCGCCTATACCTTAGTTGAACAATTGTACACTGGTGCCCAGCGGATCATCTGCACCGCATCTCATAACAAACCGGCGCCCAATTTGATTCAAGATACTCTGATGAAACTGTTAGTGCTTCCTGCCCGGGTTGAAGAGCTGAAGAAATCTGCTGCTCGAACCAATGCAATCAATGCTTTAATCTGGGCAAAAGCCTGGTTGCCGGATTTTGATCCTATTGAAGTGGCTCAGGGTTATCCCAGCTTGAAGGAAGACGTGTCAGAATTTGGTGAAGTGGATTTGCGAGCCATAAACCGGGAGGTATGTCCGCTAGCTTGTCAACTGGCTGAGGAGGCAGATTTGTCTCATTATCAAGCCAAATATGACAGCCAGAACAAGCGAATAGCTGCGCCAATCCATGAATCGGAAAACCTGATCCCTCCAATCCGTAAGCATACTTACGCTCCCGATATTGATCCGTCTTCGCTAATCCATGACGAAGCTGTTTTTCAAGCATTAATGGGAATCGACTGGACAACTGTGGATTTCCAGCCACTGGGTAGAGAAACGGAAGCGGAAGCGGCGCAGGATGACCCACAACCATCAGGCCAGGCTGGTGGCCAATCTTAAACCGGAAGCCGGTTTTAAAACTGTCTCTCCTTTGTGAAAAACAATTATGTTATTATGGGAACCATGTTGCCTTGTAATAGGCTAGCTGATACCTTTGATGTTGATATGCCTTCGTGCATAACGTGTTCTTCCTGTGGTAATGAACTTTCCAAAATACTTTCTGAAATAAGAAATTCGTTAAGTGCCACCGCGGTTGTACCGTCAGGCGGAATATGATGTCTGTACGTATAAAGTCAAAACATCCAAAACAAAAAATTTTAAGTATATATGATCAATTTTTTTTGCGATACATAATATCTGCCACCGTTGAGTGTGAAGTTGGCTTGGCCAACCTTGAAGCGGAGTTTTGTAAACCCACACTGTTGGAGGAAATAACTTCTCCTGTATATATGCATAATCAAATATGAAATATATCATACCTGTGACATTGAATCACATCGTTGGTTTTACCAACTTTTTGTAGTAAGGGTGATAACCCAAAATTTGAGTACTGATAATTCCTTCCATATTGTGCCGGTTTATAATAAAACCATGCCGGGTTGTGATAAACACCGTGTTACTCCGTAAGAGGATGTTAACAACAAGGATCAAACTGGGCAAATAGTCTCCCGATTGACGTGAACTGTGTTCCGTCAATTGATTGGTTAAAAAACTTTGCTGGTTTAAAGAACACAATAGAAAGCAAAAACCCCCCTTCAAAGAAAAGTATGAAGCAAAAGCAACGACAAAAATGTTTGCCAAAAAAGATTTATTTAAGGTGATCAAATGGCGTAACCATGGTCAAACACGACCAAGCTCCCGTTAGGTGTAACTATGGTTCTAGTTAGCCAGGTCCCCGAGTGATTCTTGTGGCATTTATGCCGACCAAATGGCGTGGTCATGGTTCGGGTTCGACCAAGCCCCCAAGTGATTCTGTGGCCTTAGGCCGATCAAGAGGCGTGACTGGTTCAGACATGACCAAGTCCCCAAGTGATCTGGTGGCTTTCGCCTATCAAGAGGCATGGTATTGGTTCGGACACGACCAATCCTCCAAGTGATATAACACGATGCTTTTAGCAAAGCGAACTCAAGGGGTAAACCGGAGGCCGCTTTAGAGCAACTCCGTGCAACCTCACATGATGTAAAAGAACAGATACCCCGCTTTAGCTGAGGTTCCGGTTTATTATCATAATATATACATTGTCATAATATGTACATAAGTATGGCCAATGGCTCAGGTATAGTAAGGCCGAAGATGAGCTATATTCCATGGCCTGCTAGTCTCCTCCTCTGATGTACGTGAGTCCTTATGCTCTCGAATATCAATCAGATAGTACAACCCATTGTGCAGATTCTTGCTGACCACGAAAGGCCCCTCCCAAGGTGGGGATAGCTTATGAATACCAGTCTGATCTTGGATGAGCCGAAGCACCAAATCTCCTTCCTGAAAGGCTCTGGTTCTGACTCGGCGACTATGATAACGACAAAGATCCTGCTGGTAAATCGCCGATCGGTCGGCTGCGATGTCACGCTCTTCATCCAACCGGTCCAAGGCATCTTGCCGTGCTGTCTCGTTGTCTGCTTCAATATAAGCCGTGACACGAGGTGAATCATGACGGATATCACTGGGGAGAACCGCCTCCGCTCCATAAACCATGAAGAACAGTGTGTATCCTGTTGATCTGTTGGGTGTTGTATTGATGCTCCATAACACAGATGGTAATTCTTCTACCCAACAACCCGGCGTTCTCTGCAAAGGAACCATGAGCCGGGGCTTGATGCCTCTCAAGATCTCTTGATTAGCTCTTTCTGCTTGACCATTGGACTGTGGATGTGCCATCGATGAAACGTCGAGCCAGATGTGCTCCCATTCGCAGAACTCCTTCATAGCACCTTTGGACAAATTGGTACCATTATCTGTGATAATACTGTGCGGAAATCCAAACCGGAAAATCACCTTTTTGATGAACTGAACCGCCGTGGCCGCATCACATTTGCTAACAGGTTCTGCCTCCACCCACTTTGTAAACTTGTCCACCGCCACCAGGATGTGGGTCTTCTTATCTTTGGACCTTTTGAAAGGCCCAACCATATCCAGCCACCAAGTCGCAAACGGCCAAGTAATTGGAATCATCCTCAATTCTTGAGCCGGTACATGAGCACGTCTTGAAAACCTTTGGCAACCATCACATCGTCTGACCAGATCCTTCGCATCAGCATGAGCAGTTAACCAATAGAAACCATGGCGAAATGCTTTAGCCACCAGAGACTTTGAACCGGCGTGGTGACCACAGTCTCCTTCGTGGATCTCACGCAAAATTTCACGGCCTTCTTCAGGACACATGCAATGTTGAAAAGCTCCTGACACACTGCAATGATGCAACTCACCGTTGATGATAGCCATGGACTTGGATCGCCGGATTATCTGCCGGGCTAGAATCTCATCTTCTGGCAACTCGCCCCGGTTCTTGTACGCCAGGTAAGGAAGCGTCCAATCCGGAATAACATGAAGAACTGCCACCAATTGAGCCTCCGGATCAGGAATAGCCAAATCCTCTTCACCAGGGATCTTTACCGACGGATTGTGCAGCACATCCAGAAAAACATTGGGCGGGACCGGTTTGCGCTGAGAGCCCAGCCGGCTTAAAGCGTCCGCCGCTTCATTTTTCTGCCGGTCCACGTGGTCCACCTGATAGCCTCGGAAATAACCTGCAACAATATCCACCTCCCGACGATATGCTGCCATGAGTGGGTCCTTGGAATCCCAAGTGCCAGACACTTGCTGAGCCACAAGGTCCGAGTCACCGAAGCACTTAAATCGACTTAGATTCATCTCTTTAGCCATCCGGAGACCATGGAGCAAGGCTTCATACTCAGCTGCATTGTTAGTACAAGGGAACGTTAAACGGAGAACATAACAAAACTTATCACCTCATGGGGAAGTTAATACGACTCCAACCCGCGAGCCTTCCAACTGCCTGGATCCGCCAAAATGGATGGTCCAATACGTATGATCCAGCTTTTCTTCAGGTGCTTGCATTTCCGTCCAATCATTGATGAAATCAACAAGTGCTTGAGACTTAACCGCTGTTCGGGGCACATACTTCAAACCGTACGGTCCCAGCTCTATAGCCCACTTTGCAATCCGGCCAGTTGCTTCCCGGTTCTGGATGATATCCCCCAAAGGAGCAGAACTGACCACTGTAATTGGGTGCCCTTGGAAGTATTGCTTAAGCTTCCGGCTTGCCATAAAAACTCCGTACACCATCTTCTGCCAATGCGGATACCTTTGCTTGGACTCAATGAGTACCTCGCTGATATAATAGACCGGACGTTGAACCGGATGCTCCTTACCCGTCTCCTTTCGCTCCACCACAATAGCCACGCTGACCGCACGAGCATTAGCAGCAACATATAGCAGTAAAGGCTCCTTGTCAATGGGAGCGGCGAGCACAGGCGGATTGGCCAATTGCCGCTTTAAGTCCTCAAATGCTTCATCAGCAGTAGAACTCCAGACGAACTGATCCGTCTTCTTCAACATCTGATACAAAGGGATCGCCTTCTCACCAAGGCGGCTGATAAACCAGCTTAACGCGGCAATCCGTCCTGCCAGGCGTTGAACATCATTGATACACTTCGGTTTAGCCAGGGAGGTGATGGCTGTGATCTTCTCCGGATTAGCCTCAATTCCCCTGTTGGACACCAGAAAACCCAATAACTTGCCCGCCGGTACACAAAGACACACTTGTCCGGATTGAGCATCATCTTGTACGTCCTTAGGTTATCAAAGGTTTCCTTCAAATCGTCAATCAGAGTCTCCTTCTCCCTGGATTTAACTACGATATCATCCACGTAAGCATGTACATTACGGCCAATCTGCTTGTGAAGACAATTTTGTACACACCGTTGATAAGTTTCCTGGGCACTTTTGAGCCCAAAAGGCATAGACACATAGCAGAAGGCTCCAAAGGGAGTTATGAATGCCGTCTTCTCCTGGTCCTTAACTGCCATCTTGATCTGATGATAGCCAGAATATGCGTCCAAAAAACTTAAACGCTCACAACCCGCCGTAGCATCAATGATTTGATCAATACGGGGGAGGGCAAAAAGATCTGCTGGACAAGCCTTATTAAGGTCTGTGTAATCTACACACATGCGCTAGGTGCCGTTTTTCTTAAGGACCAGCACCGGATTGGCAAGCCACTCAGGGTGAAAAACTTCAATAATAAAGCCAGCTGCTAAGAGCCTGGCTACCTCTTCTCCAATTGCCTTGCGTCTTTCTTCGTTAAACCGGCGGAGGAACTGTTTCACCGGTTTATATTTAGGATCCACATTAAGTGTGTGCTCAGCGAGTTGCCTCGGTACACCTGGCATGTCAGAGGGTTTCCATGCAAAAATGTCCCGATTCTCACAGATGAACTCGATGAGCACGCTTTCCTATTTTGGATCCAAGTTGGCACTGATGTTGAACTGCTTGGACGAATCACCAGGTACGAAGTCAACCAGCTTAGTTTCTGCTGCCGATTTGAACTTCAGGGCCGGATCGTGCTCCGTAGTTGGCTTCTTCAACGGAGTCATGTCCGCCGGATCAACATTGTCTTTATAGTATTTCAACTCCTCGGTGGCACAAACTAACTCTGCATAAGCCGCATCTCCTTCCTCGCATTCCAAAGCGATTTTGCAGCTTCCGTGAACCGTTATTGTCCCCTTGTGACCCGGCATCTTGAGCTACAAATACACATAACAGGGCCGAGCCATAAACTTGGCGTATGCCGGACGCCCAAACAGGGCATGATATGGACTTTGGATTTTCACCACTTCAAACGTTAATGTCTCCGACCTGGAATCATGATCATCCCCAAAGGCCACTTCAAGAGCTATCTTACCAACGGGATATGCTGATCTGCCAGGCACTACACCATGGAATACTGTATTGGACGGTTTGAGATTCTTATCTGTTAGTCCCATACGATGGAAGGTCTCATAGTATAGGATGTTAATGCTGCTCCCTCCATCCATGAGCACCTTGGTGAGCTTGTAACCTCCCACCTGAGGCGCCACCACCAGAGCCAACTGACCCGGATTATCGACCTGGAGTGGGTGATCCTCTCTACTCCATATGATTGGCTGTTCAGACCAACGTAGATAACGGGGTGTGGCCGGTTCAACAGAGTTGACTGCCCGCCTCTGAACCTTCCGGTCTCGCTTGTCCAAGCTAGTGGTAAAGACATGGTACTGCCCACTACTCAACTGCTTTGGGTTGCTTTGGTAACCTGACTGTTGTTGCTGTTGGTTGTAACCACCCTGGTTGTTCTGACTATTTTGACCATTATGCCTGCCCGGATTACCATTAAATCCTGAACCGGAACTTCCTCCACCGTAACCCAGCCCGGATCCTGAGCCGCCGCCAGATCCGTGATCATACCAGAAATTATTAGAATTCTTGAACTCCTGCATGATAAAACAATCCTTCCAAAGGTGGTTTGCTGGCTCCTCCTTCGTCCCATGTTTTGGACAGGGCTGGTTTAGCAAATAGTTCAGGCGGTTTGGGTTGGGGTTGGGAGCTCCACTACGATTTTTTCGCCTGCCCTTGCGCCGCTGGCCGTTGTCCTATACGTTGGTATTAGCCACAAAATCCATGTTGCCATCCGCTTTACGCTTGCCTCCTCCACCATTGCCTACCCAATGATGCTGACCTTTGGAGCTGCTGTTCTTCTTCCCCTTCCCTGTCTTGTCATCATCAGACTCGGGATCCTTGGTACTATCGGAATCAGCATATTTTACCAAAGCGGCCATGAGGGTTCCCATGTCGGTGCAATGACGCTTCATCCGTCCCAAACTTCAGGGGACCAAACCGGCAGTTGCCTTCTAGGGTTAATATTGGGGTGTCAGCGTTGATGTGGTCTGAGGAGTGCAACACTTGTGAAACCCGGCGCACCCAACGAGTCGTTGACTCTCCTTCCTCCTGGACGCATGCAGCTAAGTCCACTATCGACATAGGCTGTTTACAGGTATCCTTGAAATTGTTGATAAACCGGGCTCGTAATTGGGCCCACGAGCTGATAGAATTAGCGGGCAAGCTTTTTAGCCAAGTACGGGCCGTTCCTTCAAGCATCATGGTGAAGTATTTCGCACACGCTGTGTCATCCACATCAATCATCTCCATGGCCATCTCATAGCTCTCTACCCATGTCTCTGGTGGTTGATCCGCCGTATAATTTGGTACCTTGCGTGGGCCTTTGAAATCCTTGGGCAAACGCACGTTGCGTAAAGCGGGGACGAGGCAAGGCACCCCCAAAGAACTAGAAGTAACACCAGGCTCGATCGAATGGTTGGACGAACCGGCGTGAGCTGCCGAGCCTGATGCTGTGCGGCTAACTCAGACTCCCTACGCGCTCGGGCCCGGTTCACCACTTCCTGAGCGTCATCAGCACTACCCGTCGGGTTGTTACCACGGGGTGCTCCACGTCGTTCATTACTCGACACTGCTGGTTCATCCATATGTCTGCTATAGCTCCGGCTTGGACGGGGGGTCGAGTGGATTCGGTCGCGGCTGTACGAGTACGCCTCCTGTTGGGCCAAAGCTGTCCTCAGAAGTTCCTTGACCAGTCGCGTCTCTACTGCTTGCGGCGAGTCACCTTCAACTGGAATGGCCTCCAGTCGTGCAGCAGCGGCAACAAGATTGTCCATTGGGTTGGAGTAGTGACCCGGAGGTGTTAAAGCATCCCGAGGTAATAACGGTGTTTTGACGAGGCGGGTCCATCTGACGGGGCTGAACCGACGCACCGGTCCCAGGGGCTTCTGCCTGGTTCCCCTCCAGCGGATTGTTGGCTCTTGGTCCTGGAGTGTTGAAAAGGTCCATGGCCTCGAAAACCGGAGGTAAGCGGGATCGGTGCTTCCTCCTCATGACTTCATGCGACGCGCTCTGGTCCAACATAAGCCTGTAGGCCTGTGCATCTAAAGCGGCCCGCTCTGCGGCCATCTTGGTGTCCTCAGCCGCCAGATCCATTTTGGCCTGGGTGATTTGTTCCTTTACCTTTGCAATCTCCGTGTTGTGAGCGTCCGGATCTGGTGGATTAACTTTTGCCATAAGCACAACCAACGCATCAAACAGTTCTGATAGAACCTGAGCCGGCAGGCGCACAGGGCCTCCTGCCCCGGCAGCTGTTGCCGCTGCTGAACCGGAGATCGCTGCCGCGGCTGTCGAAGAGTGAAGCGCTGCTTGTGTTCCGGTCATAAATATTCCAACCCGGTTAGGCAGATTAGAGGGGTCCGGAATACTGTCACCATTGAAACAGCTCTCAATCCGGCCATCTTGTAGCTGATAAAGAGATTCGGTTTCTCCGGTCAAAGAGTCGTCACCGAAACAAACGGTAGTTGCCCCGCGAAGCTCCGATACATCCTCATAACTCCCTCCATGGATCATTCCCACGAAGGCACGCTTCATGGCCGGTTTAACCCGGGCAGATCGTGCACACTGAGCCGTCTCGACGAGGTCGGCGCAGATGTTCGGCTCAGGGCCCGGTTCACCGATCTTGCCAATGAAAACGTGAATGCTACCAAAGGGGACCCGGTAGCCGTACTCAATTGAGCCGGCCTTGGGGCCCCAGCCTGTGTCGTCGATGTAGAGTTTGCCACGACGACTTTTAGTCATCCGGCCTACAACGTAGCCCTTGAGTCCTTCAAAGCGGCCCTCCAAGAACCGGAAACCATCGTGCGATAGCCCCACGGTGGGTGCCAACTGTCGTGGGTTTGTCACGGCAGATGTCCTAGAGAAAGGACTTAGTCGTGGAGCCATCGCGACGGGTTAGCTTGAAGGGGTTAAAGCGGACAAAAGGACGCAAGAGAGTTTATACTAGTTCGGCCCCTTCGAGGAAGGTAAAGCCTACGTCTAGTTGTGATGGAATTGATGGGGTTTCGATGACTAGGGAGCAAACAAGCTTCACCTATGTCTCGAGTTGTTGTCTGTTGTCCTTGAACCGCCGCCGGGTCGTCCCCTTATATACATGGGTGACGCCTGCCGGTTCAGAGAGTCCCAACACCGGTTCATACTCGTATCCGGGTTGGTCTCTCCTTGTTCCTAACTTATATTACAAGTATATGCACAAAGCTGATGTACGGCTACAGGTTGTAAACCGACTACGGGCCCTGGGCCTTTATCTGCCTCTTTGGTCTTTAACACCTTTGAACTATTGATGGAGTTAATCCGGCCCAAGTAGGCCGGTTTATGCCCAGTAGTAATATCCCCAACACTTCCTCCAGGTCCTGAATCAAAGTTCTTGCCTCCTGAGACTTCACCACAATGTCATCGACGTAGGCCTCAGCGTTTCTCCTGAGCTGCCACCCCAAGCCGATGTGCATCAGCCGCTGGAAGGTCGCTCCTGCATTGCGCAGTCCGAATGACATGCAAGTGTAGCAGTATACCCCGCATGGGGTCAGGAAAGCCGTTTTCCCCACATATTCCACCGCCATCTTGATCTGGTGGTAGCCCGAGAACGCATCCAGGAAACATACTCGGCGGTGGAGTCGACAATCTGGTCGATGCGTGGCAGCGAGAATGGGTCTTGAGGGCAAGCTTTGTTGAGGTTGGTGAAGTCGACACACATGCGCTCCTTCCCTCCTTTCTCATTATTTATTTCCTTATTTCATGATAAATGTTTATTATTCATGCTAGAATTTTATTAACCGGAAACATAATACATGTGTGAATACATAGACAAACAGAGTGTCACTAGTATGCCTCTACTTGAGTAGCTAGTTGATCAAAGATGGTTAAGTCTCCTAACCATAGACATGAGTTGTCATTTGATTAATGAGATCACATCATTAGGAGAATGATGTGATTGACTTGACCCATTCCGTTAGCTTAGCACTTGATCGTTTAGTTTGTTGCTATTGCTTTCTTCATGACTTATACATGTTCCTATGACTGAGATTATGCAACTCCCGTTTACCGGAGGAACACTTTGTGTGCCACCAAGCATCACAACGTAACTGGGTGATTATAAAGGTGCTCTACAGGTGTCTCCGAAGGTACTTGTTGGGTTGGCGTATTTCGAGATTAGGATTTGTCACTCCGATTGTCGGAGAGGTATCTCTGGGCCCACTCGGTAATGCACATCACTATAAACCTTGCAAGCATTGCAACTAATGAGTTAGTTGCGGGATGATGTATTATAGAATGGGTAAAGAGACTTGCCGGTAACGAGATTGAACTAGGTATTGAGATACCACGATCGAATCTTGGGCAAGTAACATACCGATGACAAAGGGAACAACGTATGTTGTTATGCGGTCTGACCGATAAAGATCTTCATAGAATATGTAGGAGCCAATATGGGCATCCAGGTCCCGCTATTGGTTATTGACCAGAGAGGTGTCTCGGTCATGTCTACAAAGTTCTCGAACCCAGAGGGACCGCACGCTTAATGTTCGTTGACGATATAGTATTATATGAATTATGTATGTTGGTGACCGAATGTTGTTCGGAGTCCCGGATGAGATCACGGACATGACGAGGAGCTTCGGAATGGTCCGGAGGTAAAGATTCATATATTGGTTAATATGGTTAGGCCAAGGTGTCAGGCCCACGGGGCTATAAGTCGGTGCAAAAGGAGTTTTGCGGAGGCCAGGGGGCCAGACGCCAAGGCCCATGGCGTCTAGGCCACACGCCAAGGATTTTGGCGTTTGGTCCTGCAATCCGAGTGGGACTCTTGCCTTTCGGGCAAAACCGACTTTGAGGAGGCTTTTGCTCCATGTTTCGACCCCAGGGCTCAACATATAAATAGAGTGGCAGGGCTAGCACCAAAGGCACATCAAGAAACACCAAGCCATGTGCCGGCAACCCTATCCCCTCGAGTTTATCCTCCGTCATAGTTTTCGTAGTGCTTAGGCAAAGCCCTGTGGAGATTGTTCTTCACCAACACCGTCACCACGCCATCGTGCTGCCGGAACTCATCTACTACTTCGCACCTCTTGCTGGATCGAGAAGGCGAGGACGTCACCGAGCCGAACGTGTGCAGAACTCGGAGGTGCCGTGCATTCGGTACTTGGATCGGTCAGATTGTGAAGACGTACGACTACATCAACCGCGTTGATATAACGCTTCCGCGAATGGTCTACGTGGGTACGTAGACAACACTCTCCCCTCTCGTTGCTATGCATCACCATGATCCTGCGTGTGCGTAGGAATTTTTTTGAAATTACTATGTTCCCCAACAGTGGCACCCGAGCCAGGTTTTATGCATAGATGTCATACGCATGATTAGAACACAAGTGAGTTGTGGACGATATAAGTCATCCTGCTTACCAGCATGTCATACTTTGGTTTGGCGGTATTGTTGGATGAAGCGGCCCGGACCGACATTACGCGTACGCTTACGCGAGACTGGTTCTACCGACGTGCTTTGCACATAGGTGGCTGGCGGGTGTCAGTTTCTCCAACTTTAGTTGAACCGAGTGTGGCTACGCCCGGTCCTTGCGAAGGTTAAAACAACACCAACTTGACGAACTATCATTGTGGTTTTGATGCGTAGGTGATACGTCTCCGTCGTATCTACTTTTCCAAACACTTTTGCCCTTGTTTTGGACTCTAACTTGTATGATTTGAATGGAACTAACCCGGACTGACGCTGTTTTCAGCAGAATTGCCATGATGTTGTTTTATGTGCAGAAAACAAATATTCTTGGAATGACCTGAAACTCCACGGAACATCTTAGAAAAAATAATAAAAAATCCTCGCCAAAGATGAAGACCAGGGGGCCCACACCCTTCTCACGAGGGTGGGGGCGCCCCCCTAGGGCGCGCCCCCTACCTCGTGGGCCCCCTGGATGCCCTCCGACGCCAACTCCAACTCTATATATTTGCTTTCGGAGAGAAAAAATCAGAGAGAAGAAATCATCACATTTTACGATACAGAGCCGCCACCAAGCCCTAAAACCTCTCGGGAGGGCTGATCTGGAGTCCGTTCGGGGCTTCGGAGAGGGGGATTCGTCGCCGTCGTCACCATCAACCATCCTCCATCACCAATTTCATGATGCTCACTGCCGTGCGTGAGTAATTCCATCGTAGGCTTGCTAGACGGTGATGGGTTGGATGAGATTTATCATGTAATCGAGTTAGTTTTGTTAGGGTTTGATCCCTAGTATCCATTATGTTCTAAGATTGATGCTGCTATGACTTTGCTATGCTTAATGCTTGTCACTAGGGCCCGAGTGCCATGATTTCAGATCTGAACCTATTATGTTTTCATGAATATATGTGAGTTCTTGATCCTATCTTGCAAGTCTATAGTCACCTACTATGTGTTATGATCCGGCAACCCCGAAGTGACAATAATCGGGACCACTCTCGGTGATGACCATAGTTTGAGGAGTTCATGTATTCACTATGTGCTAATTCTTTGTTCCAGTTATCTATTAAAAGGAGGCCTTAATATCCCTTAGTTTCCAATAGGACCCGCTGCCACGGGAGGGTAGGACAAAAGATGTCATGCAAGTTCTTTTCCATAAGCACATATGACTATATACGGAATACATGCCTACATTATATTGATGAATTGGAGCTAGTTCTGTGTCACCCTATGTTATGACTGTTACATGATGAACCGCATCCGGCATAATTATCCATCACTGATCCGGTGCCTACGAGTTTTCCATATACTGGTTCTCGCTTATTTACTTTCTCGCTGCTACTGTTACAATCACTACAAAATACCAAAAACATTACTTTTGCTGTCTTTACATTTGTTGCCGCTACCACCACTATCATATTACTTTGCTACTAAACACTTTGCTGCAGATACTAAGTTTCCAGGTGTGGTTGAATTGACAACTCAGCTGCTAAAACTTGAGAATAGTCTTTGGCTCCCCTTGTGTCGAATCAATAAATTTGGGTTGAATACTCTATCCTCAAAAGCTGTTGCGATCCCCTATACTTGTGGGTTATCAAGACTAATTTCTGGCGCCGTTGCCGGGGAGCATAACTCTATTCTTTGAGTCACTTGGGATTTATATCTGCTGGACACTATGAAGAACTTGAGAGATCCAAAAACCAAGATCTATCCCTCAACTACGAGGGGAGGTAAGGAACTGCCATCTAGCTCTGCACTTGATTCACCTTCTATTATGAGTAAGTTTGTGACACCTACACCTGCTTCTGCTATTCGTTCTGATATGTCGCATGTTATTGATGATGCCACTTCTGCTATGCATGATACTTATGATGAAACTGCTTCTATGCCTGATACTACTGTGCCCCTTGGTGAATTTCTTGATGAACAAATTTCTAGGGCTAGAGAAAAAGAGGTTATTGAGTCTGAATACGATGATGATAGTGATGATGAAAATATGCCTGTTATTCCTGGGGGTTATCTTTTTGATATGGAATCTTCTGCCGCTATTTTAGCTTGCAAAGATAGGTATGAGCTTAAGAGGTTATTAGTTAAATGGAACAAAGAATCACTTAGAGATAAAATGAAACCCTACCCTGCTTTTGCTACTTCACCTATTTGTGTTCCTGATAAGGATTATGAATTCTCTATTGATCCTGGTATAATTACTTTGGTCGAATCTGATCCGTTCTATGGCTATGAATCTGAAACTGTTGTGGCACATCTTACTAAGTTAAATGATATAGCTGCCTTGTTCACTAATGATGAGAGATCGTGTTACTTCTCTATACTCGAAATATTTCCGTTATGATTAAAGGGTGATACTAAGATATGGTTTAATTATCATGATCCTGGTTGTGTGCATAGTCCCCAGGATATGATTTATTACTTCTCTGCTAAATATTTCCCTGCTCATAAGAAACAAGCTGCTTTGAGGGAAATATACAACTTCGTGCAAATTAAAGAAGAGAGTCTCCCACAAGCTTGGGGGAGGCTTCTCAAGTTACTTAATGCTTTGCCTGATCATCCTCTTAAGAAACCTGAAATACTTGATATCTTTTATAATGGACTAACCGATGCTTCCGGAGATTACCTGGATAGTTGTGCTGGTTCTCTTTTCAAGGAAAGAACACCGGATGAAGCTGAAATTCTATTGAATAATATGTTGACAAATGAAAATAATTGGGCACCTCCTGAGCCCGCTCCTGAGCCAGCTCCTGCTCCAATTATTGAGTCTATTCCTAAACCAACTCCGAAGAAGAGAGGTGTTCTATTCCTCAGTCCTGAAGATATGCAAGAGGCA
The DNA here is from genome assembly GCF_018294505.1 of Triticum aestivum. Classification (NCBI taxonomy): domain Eukaryota; kingdom Viridiplantae; phylum Streptophyta; class Magnoliopsida; order Poales; family Poaceae; genus Triticum; species Triticum aestivum. Next base: position 400,788,937 of record NC_057806.1, on the reverse strand, counting down.
AAGAAATCTATGAAAGAAAAAGGTATTAAAGCTGAAGATGTTAAAAATTTACCTCCTATTGAAGAAATGCATGGTCTTAATATACCGCCTGTTGAAGAAACATATGATCTCAATTCTTTATTTATTGAAGAACCTCCTGATCCTGATATCCCGACACAGGTAGTAAAGGTAAATTCTCTCTATAGATATGATAAAGCCAAAGTCCCTCCTACTAAAATTGCTAGTCAGTGCTTGGATGAGTTTGATAACTTTATGTTTAAGCAAGACGACTTCAATGCTTATTTTGGTAGACAATTAAAAGAAAATGCTTATATGATTAGATGCTTGGGTGATTATATGGCTAATATTAAAGGTGAACTTAAACTTGTTAGCAAACATGCTTCTATGGTTACCACTCAAGTAGAACAAGTACTTAAGGCTCAAAAAGAAGTGATTCAAGAAATGAATAGTAAGAAAAATGATTATGCTGTTAGAGTGGCTACTAGAACTGGTAGAATGACTCAGGAACCTTTGTATCCTGAAGGCCACCCTAAGAGAATCGAGCAAGATTCTCAAAGAAATAATATTGATGTTCCTAGTTCTTCTAGAAAGAAGAAGAAGAAAAATGATAGAACTGTGCAAATTTCTAGTGAACCGATTGCTGAACCACCTGATAATCCAAATGATATATCTATGTCTGATGCTGAAACACAATCTGGTAATGAACATGAACCTAATGAAAATATTAATGATGATGTTCATGATGATGCTCAACCTAGTAATGACAATGATGTAGAAGTTGAACCTGCTGTTGATCCTGATAACCCACAATCAAAGAATCAACATTATGATAAAAGAGACTTTGTTGCTAGGAAACATGGTAAAGAAAGGGAACCTTGGGTTCAGAAACCCATGCCTTTTCCTTCGAAACCATCCAAGAAAAAGGATGATGAGGATTTTGAGCGCTTTGCTGAAATGATTAGGCCTATCTTTTTGCGTATGAGATTAACTGATGTGCACAAAACAAATCCTTATGCTAAATATATGAAGGATATCATTACTGATAAAAGAAAGATACCGGAAGCTGAAATTTCCACAATGCTTGCTAATTATACTTTTAAGGGTGGAATACCAAAGAAACTTGGAGACCCCGAAGTACCTTCTATACCTTGCTCCATTAAAAGAAATTATATTAAAACTGCTTTATGTGATCTTGGAGCCGGTGTTAGTGTTATGCCTCTCTCTTTATATCGTAGACTTGACTTGAATAAGCTGACACCTACCGAAATATCTTTGCAAATGGCTGATAAATCAACTGCTATACCTGTCGGTATTTGTCAGGATGTGCCTATTTTGGTTGCAAATGTTACTATTTTAACGGACTTTGTTATTCTTGATATTCCCGAGGATGATAGTATGTCTATTATTCTTGGAAGACCTTTTCTTAATACTGCAGGGGCTGTTATTGATTGCAACAAAGGCAATGTCACTTTTCATGTTAATGGTAATGAGCATATGGTACACTTTCCGAGGAAACAACCTCAAGTTCATAGTATCAACTCTATTGGAAAAATTCCATCGATTATATTTGGAGGTTTTGAATTTCCTCTTCCTACTGTCAAGAAGAAATATGATATTCTTATTATTGGAGATGTGCATATCCCCGTTGAGGTAACTTAGTGTTATTCGAAATTTCTCCGGTTTCATGATTATCGGAATGAGTTTGTTAACAAGACTTGATCAACCTTGTTAGTGGATTCTTTTTGATGAGCATGAGATGGATGAAACTAGAAGCACAAACTTCTGTACCCTCTCTATACTTTCTGTTAATTAGTATAAACAAAGTAAAAATAGTATTTTTCTGTCTGTTTCCTGACTTATCCATGCAATATAAAAATATCCCGAAAATAGAAGTCCTCAGAATGACATGCCAATTTAATATGTTTTTTTCGGGAATATTTGAGGATTTACTGTGCAAAAATTACCGCGGGAGGAGCTGCCACCTGGCCACGAGGGTGGTGGGCGCGCCCCCCTGCCTCGTGGGCCCATGATGGACCTCCTCCACTTATCCCAGCACCCATCTTCTTCCTCTGTCTCACACAAAGCCGAAAAACCAACTCAAGCACGAGGTCCAGCCACTTTTGCTGTGATTTTCGATCTCCTTGCTCAAAGCACCTCTCGCAAAACTGCTTGGGGAGATTGTTCCTTGGTATGTGACTCCTCCATTGGTATAATTAGTTTTTTTTCTAGTGCTTTATTCTTTGCAAATTTGTGCTGCATAGGTGACCATGTTCTTGAGCTTGCATGTCAAATTTATATGGTTCCAAGTAGTTCTAATGCTTGATATAGGCTCTAAGCACTTGTAGGAGTAGTTGCTATCAGTTTTATTGAAGTTAGTTCACTTTTGTTTGAAGTTACTAAAAATTCAGAATTTTTTAGAGAAAAACAATATGCTTAGGAAGATGTTCCAAGGTGGTTCCTCTAAGAAGCAAGGACCCAGGATTGCTATGCGCGATGCTGACGAGGATCCACCAAGAGACGCTCCAGTACGGCCTTGCGAATGGCTGTCGGAAAATTTTATGGACCGTGCGGGAATTAAAGAAGAATTCAAAGCATATTTGCACAATGCCGGTCTTGAGGATTTTGAGGCTAACAAATGCCCCCAGTATCATGATCTCACAAGTTCATTTGTGAGGAGGTTTGAGTATTCATCTTCGCGTAATTCTCCTTCAGTCATGTTTGATCTCTATGACAAATCTTATACCATGGACTTAGAGGACTTCACTTCTGCTTGCAAACTTCCATCATGGGGTAGTGTTAGGGATCCCCCTAAATCTGAATTTAGAAACTTTCTTGCTAGTATAACTATGGGGGAATCTAGAGATATAACGCGGGCTACCATAGGGAGCATTCACTTTCCTGCTATACATTATTTTGCTCTCTTCATCGGTAGATGCATAAATGCTAAGGATGAAGCATGTCACATGTGTGTCCCTGATCTTAGCATTCTTAGGAGTGCTGTGTTAGGAGACCAATCTTATCATATGGGAGCCATTGTAGCTCGTAGGTTGCATCATAATAGACCTAATGGAGATTTCTTTGGAGGAATTTATGCAACCCGCTGAGCTCATTTTCTTGAGATAGACATTCCTGAGGGTGATACGGAGTTGCCTCCTGCATATTTAGATTATGACTCTATGGCTTCGCACCAGTTTGTCGAGAGGCCTGAATCACCTCTCTTAAATCGTTTAATTTTTGATAAACGATGTGTTTTCCATATTACTCTCCCTGCTCCTGCCTTCTTTGATTCACAGACAAAAAGAAGATATGTTATTACCAGAGAGGAGGCAGAAGAGTACGAGAGGAGAGCGGAGGCAGCTCGACTCCATGCTGCAGCTCAGCAGGCGATAACCGCTGCACATCAGTATGATCCCAACTATTCCTCCTCATCACAGTACGACCCCAACAACTATTATTATGGATATCCGCCAGGCCAGCCGTGGCCATAGACCAACTTAGGCCAAAAGCCTAAGCTTGGGGGAGTACGTATTTTTCACCGACATTACATTTATGTTCACACACACTCATTGCTAGATGTCGGTGCTCATACTTTTTCACTATAATATACATGCTAGTTTATTTTCTTTTTCCTGCTTTCTTCTTGTGTGTTTGTTAAACCTTAAGAAAAACAAAAAAAATTAGTAGTAGTTTATTTTTCTGCTGTAGTAGAAATAATTAAAAAGAAAACCCAAAAATATTTCCCGTTCTTCTTTTTGCTTGTTGGGAGCTTTCCCGTGTAAATAGTTTTATTTCTTTTCTTTTCTTTGGGGGTCAGTAGGAGAAGACCATAATTAAATTTTTGAAGTGGCTCTTATATGCATTATTGTTGATTTAACCAAGAGACCATATTGCTTTGTCTTCTCCTGTTTATTGAATGCTCGCAGATTCCAGCTTAGTCTAATGCACGCACACTCTTATTATTATTCACACCGTTCGGTCGTACAAGTGAAGGCAATTATGATGATATATGATGGGCTGACAGAGATGCGAAAAGCTGGTATGAACTTGGCCTCTTTTGTTTTTTGTAAATATGATGAGCCCCTCGTTCTTGATTCAGCTTATTATGAATAAACATGTTTGCAATGACAATTAGAGATCATAGTTGCTTGTGCCATGCTTGATTAGCTATGAGTTATAATGATTTACCTTGTGTGCCAACATGCTATTGAGATGGTTATGATGTGGTATGATGGGGTGGTATCCTCCTTTGAATGATTTAAGTGACTTGACTTGGCACATGTTCACGCATGTAGTTGAAACAAAATCAACATAGCCTTCACGATATTTATGTTCACGGTGGATTATATCCTACTCATGCTTGCATCCAATGTTTATTAATTTTAATGCATGTACATGGCTGTTGTCGCTCTCTAGTTGGTCGCTTCCCAGTCTTTTGCTAGCCTTCACTTGTACTAAGCGGGAATACTGCTTGTGCATCCAATCCCTTAAACCCCAAAGTTATTCCAGATGAGTCCACCATACCTTCCTATATGCGATATCTACCTACCGTTCCAAGTAAATTTGTATGTGCCAAACTCTAAACCTTCAAATAAACATTCTGTTCTGTATGCTCGAATAGCTCATGTATCAACCAAGGCTATCCTTATCTTCCGTGTTAGGCGGGTTATTCTCAAGAGAAGTGGACTCCGCTCCTCACTCACGAGAAAATGGCTGGTCACCGGGATGCCCAGTCCCATGCTTTATGCAAACTAAATCAAAATTAATTGCAAACAAAACTCCCCCTAGGACCTGATGTATGTTGGAGGCACTTGTTGTTTCGAGCAAGCCATGGATTGATGCTTGTTGGTGGAGGGGGAGTATAAACTTTACCATTCTGTTTGGGAACCGCCTATAATGTGTTTAGCATGGAAGATATCGCCATCTCTTAGTTGTTACGTTGACAATGAAAGTATACCACTCAAAATACAATTTATCTCTATTTCAAAACCGAGCTCTGGCACCTCTACAAATCCTTGCTTCCCTCTGCGAAGGGCCTATCCATTTACTTTTATGTTGAGTCATCACCCTCTTATTAAAAAGCACTAGCTGGAGAGCACAGCTGTTATTTGCATTCATCACTGTTAATTTATATTGGGTATGACTATGATTGGATCTCTTTTACCATGAATTACAATGTCTAGTCAGTCCTTGATCTTTAAAGGTGCTCTGCATTTATGTTTTGTGGTCTCAGAAAGGGCTAGCGAGATACCATCTTGTTATATCATATTATGATTGTTTTGAGAAAGTGTTGTCATCCGAGATTTATTATTATGACTTGCTAGTTGATTATGCTATTGATATGAGTACTTATGAGACCTGAGAATTATTGCAAATATGGTTAGTTATGATCTATGCTGAAAACTTGAATGCTGGCTTGACATAGTTACAACAACATGAGCAAACAGAGTTTGTAAAAGTTTTTCTTCCTTTCTTTCAGTTTGTCAACTGAATTGCTTGAGGACAAGCAAGGGTTTAAGCTTGGGGGAGTTGATACATCTCCGTCGTATCTACTTTTCCAAACACTTTTGCCCTTGTTTTGGACTCTAACTTGTATGATTTGAATGGAACTAACCCGGACCGACGCTATTTTGAGTAGAATTGCTATGATGTTGTTTTATGTGCAGAAAACAAATATTCTTGGAATGACCTGAAACTCCACGGAACATCTTAGAAAAAATAATAAAAAATCCTCGCCAAAGATGAAGACCAGGGGGCCCACACCCTTCTCACGAGGGTGGGGGGCACCCCCACTTAGGGCGCGCCCCCTACCTCGTGGGCCCCCTGGATGCCCTCCGACGCCAACTCCAACTCTATATATTTGCTTTCGGAGAGAAAAAACAGAGAGAAGAAATCATCGCGTTTTACGATACGGAGCCGCCGCCAAGCCCTAAAACCTCTTGGGAGGCTAATCTGGAGTCCGTTCGGGGCTCCGGAGAGGGGGATTCGTCGCCGTCGTCATCATCAACCATCATCCATCCTCCATCACCAATTTCATGATGCTCACCGTCGTGCGTGAGTAATTCCATCGTAGGCTTGCTGGACGGTGATGGGTTGGATGAGATTTATCATGTAATCGAGTTAGTTTTGTTAGGGTTTGATCCCTAGTATCCATTATGTTCTGAGATTGATGTTGCTATGACTTTGCTATGCTTAATGCTTGTCACTAGGGCCCGAGTGCCATGATTTCAGATCTGAACCTATTATGTTTTCATGAATATATGTGAGTTCTTGATCCTATCTTGCAAGTCTATAGTCACCTACTATGTGTTATGATCCGGCAACCCTAAAGTGACAATAATCGGGACCACTCCCGGTGATGACCATAGTTTGAGGAGTTCATGTATTCACTATGTGCTAATGCTTTGTTCCGGTTCTCTATTAAAAGGAGGCCTTAATATCCCTTAGTTTCCAATAGGACCCCGCTGCCACGGGAGGGTAGGACAAAAGATGTCATGCAAGTTCTTTTCCATAAGCACGTATGACTATATACGGAATACATGCCTACATTATATTGATGAATTGGAGCTAGTTCTGTGTCACCCTATGTTATGACTGTTACATGATGAACCACATCCGGCATAATTATCCATCACTGATCCGGTGCCTACGAGTTTTCCATATACTGGTTCTCGCTTATTTACTTTCCCGCTGCTACTGTTACAATCACTACAAAATACCAAAAACATTACTTTTGCTGTCTTTACTTTTGTTGCCGTTACCACCACTATCATATTACTTTGCTACTAAACACTTTGCTGCGGATACTAAGTTTCCAAGTGTGGTTCAATTGACAACTTAGCTGCTAATACTTGAGAATATTCTTTGGCTCCCCCTGTGTCGAATCAATAAATTTGGGTTGAATACTCTACACTCGAAAGCTGTTGTGATCCCCTATACTTGTGGGTTATCAGTAGGTAAGAATGGTTCTTGCTAAGCCCAGTAGCAGCCACGTAAAACTTGCAACAACAAAGTAGAGGTCGTCTAACTTGTTTTTGCAGGGCATGTTGTGATGTGATATGGTCAAGACATGATGCTAAATTTTATTGCATGAGACGATCATGTTTTGTAACCGAGTTATCGGCAACTGGCAGGAGCCATATGGTTGTCGCTTTATTGTATGCAATGCAATCGCCCTGTAATGCTTTATTTTATCACTAAGCGGTAGCGATAGTCGTAGAAGCATAAGATTGGCGAGACGACAACGATGCTACGATGGAGATCAAGGTGTCGTGTCGGTGACGATGGTGATCATAACGGTGCTTCAGAGATGGAGATCACAAGCACAAGATGATGATGGCCGTATCATATCACTTATATTGATTGCATGTGATGTTTATCTTTTATGCATCTTATCTTGCTTTGATTGACGGTAGCATTATAAGATGATCTCTCACTAAATTTCAAGATAAAAGTGTTCTCCCTGAGTATGCGCCGTTGCCAAAGTTCGTCGTTCCCAGACACCACGTGATGATCGGGTGTGATAAGCTCTACATCCATCTACAACGGGTGCAAGCCAGTTTTGCACACGCAGAATACTCAGGTTAAACTTGACGAGCCTAGCATATGCAGATATGGCCTCGGAACACTAAGACCGAAAAGTCGAGCGTGAATCATATAGTAGATATGATCAACATAGTGATGTTCACCATTGAAAGCTACTCCATTTCACGTGATGATCGGTTATAGTTTAGTTGATTTGGATCACGTGATCACTTAGAGGATTAGAGGGATGTCTATCTAAGTGGGAGTTCTTAAGTAATATGATTAATTAAACTTAAATTTATCATGTACTTAGTCCTGGTAGTATTAGCATATCTATGTTGTAGATCAATAGCTCGCGTTTAGCTCCCCTGTTTTATTTTTGATATGTTCCTAGAGAAAACTAAGTTGAAAGATGTTAGTAGAAATGATGCGGATTGGATCCATGATCTGAGGTTTATCCTCATTGCTGCACAGAAGAATTATGTCCTTGATGCACCGCTAGGTGACAAACCTATTGCAGGAGCAGATGCAGATGTTATGAACGTTTGGCTAGCTCAATATGATAACTACTTGATAGTTTAGTGCACCATGCTTAAACGGCTTAGAATCGGGACTTCAAAGACGTTTTGAACGTCATGGACCATATGAGATGTTCCAGGAGTTCAAGTTAATATTTCAAGCAAATACCCGAGTTGAGAGATATGAAGTCTCCAACAAGTTCTATAGCTAAAAGATGGAGGAGAATAGCTCAAGCAGTGAGCATGTGCTCAGATTGTCTGGGTACTACAATCGCTTGAATCAAGTGGGAGTTAATATTCTAGATAAAATAGTGATTGACAGAATTCTCTAGTCACCATCACCAAGTTAGTAAAACTTCGTGATGAACTATAATATGCAAGGGATAACGGAAACGATTCCCAAGCTCTTCGTGATGTTGAAATCGACGAAGGTAGAAATCAAGAAAAGCATCAAGTGTTGATGGTAAACAAAACCACTAGTTTCAAGTAAATGGACAAAGGGAAGAAAGGGAAACTTCAAGAAGAACGGCAAGCAAGTTGCTTCTCAAGTGAAAAAACCCAAGTCTGGACCTAAGCCTGAAACTAAGTGCTTCTACTGCAAAGGGACTAGTCACTGGAAGCGGAACTACCCCAAGTAATTGGCAGATAAGAAGGATGGCAAAGTGAACATAGGTATATTTGATATACATGTTATTGATGTGTACTTTACTAGTGTTTATAGCAACCCCTCAGTATTTGATACTAGTTCAGTTGCTAAGAATAGTAACTCGAAACGGGAGTTGCAGAATGAACAGAGACTAGTTAAGGGTGAAGTGATGATGTGTATTGGAAATGGTTCCAAGATTGATATGATCATCATCGCACACTCCCTATACTTTCGGGACTAGTGTTAAACCTAAAATAAATGTTATTTAGTGTTTGCGTTGAGCATGAATATGATTGGATCATGTTTATTGCAATACGGTTATTCATGTAAGTTAGAGAATAATTGTTGTTCTGTTTACATGAATAAAACCTTCTATGGTCATACACCCAATAAAAATGGTTTGTTGGATCTCGATCGTGGTGATACACATTTTCATAATATTGAAGCCAAAAGATGCAAAGTTAATAATGATAGTGCAACTTATTTGTGGCACTGCCGTTTAGGTCATATTGGTGTAAAGCGCATGAAGAAAATCCATGCTGATGGGTTTTTGGAATCACTTGATTATGAATCAGTTGATACTTGCGAACCATGCCTCATGGGCAAGATGACTAAGACTCCGTTCTCTGGAATAATGGAGCGAACAACAGATTTGTTGGAAATCATACATACTGATGTATGTGGTCCGGTGAATATTGAGGCTCGCGGCAGGTATCATTATTTTCTGATCTTCACAGATGATTTGAGCAGATATGAGTATATCTACCTGATGAAACACAAGTCTGAAACATTTGAAAAGTTCAAAGAATTTCAGAGTGAAGTGGAGAATCATTGTAACAAAAATAAAAGTTTCTACGATATGATCACATAAGTAAAATATTTGAGTTACGAGTTTGGCCTTCAGTTAAAACAATGTGAAATAGTTTCACTACTCACGCCACCTGGAACACCACAGTGTAATGGTGTGTCCGAATGTCGTAACCGTACTTTATTAGATATGGTGCGATCTATGATGTCTCTTACCGATTTACCACTATCGTTTTGGGGTTATGCATTAGAGACAGCTACATTCACATTAAATAGGGCACCATCGAAATTCGTTGAGACGACACCTTATGAACTGTGGTTTGGCAAGAAACCAAAGTTGTCGTTTCTTAAAGTTTGGGGATGCGATGCTTATGTGAAAAAGCTTCAAGCTAATAAGCTCGAACCCAAATCGGAGAAATGTGTCTTCATAGGATACCCAAAGGAGACTGTTGGGTACACCTTCTATCACAGATCCGAAGGCAAGATATTCATTGCTGAGAATGGATCCTTTCTAGAGAAGGAGTTTCTCTTGAAAGAAGTGAGTGGGAGGAAAGTAGAACTTGATGAGGTTACTGTACCTGCTCCCTTGTTGGAAAGTAGTTCATCACAGAAATCTGTTCCCGTGACTCCTACACCAATTAGTGAGGAAGCTAATGATGATGATCATGTAACTTCGAATCAAGTTACTACCGAACCTCGTAGGTAAACCAGAGTGAGATCCGCACCAGAGTGGTACGGTAATCCTGTTCTGAAGTCATGTTACTTGACCATGACGAACCTACGAACTATGAGGAAGCGATGATGAGCCCAGATTCCGCGAAATGGCTTGAAGCCATGAAATCTGAGATGAGATCCATGTATAAGAACAATGTATGGACTTTGATTGACTTGCCCAAAGATCGGCGAGCCATTGAGATTAAATGGATCTTCAAGGGGAAGACGGACGCTGATAGTAGTGTTACTATCTACAAAGCTAGAATTGTCGCAAAAGGTTTTCGACAAGTTCAAGGTGTTGACTACGATGAGAGTTTCTCACTCGTATCTATGCTTAAGTCTGTCCGAATCATGTTAGCAATTGCCACATTTTATGAAATCTGGCAATTGGATAAACAAAAATACATTCCTTAATGGATTTATTAAATAAGAGTTGTATATGATGCAACAAGAAAGTTTTGTCAATCCTAAAGGTGCTGACAAAATATGCAAGCTCCAGCGATCCATCTATGGACTGGTGCAAGCATCTCGGAGTTGGAATATATGCTTTGATAAGTTGATCAAAGCATATAGTTTTATACAGACTTGCGGTGAAGCCTGTATTTACAAGAACGTGAGTGGGAGCACTACAGCATTTCTAATAAGTATATGTGAATGACATATTGTTGATCGGAGATAATGTAGAATTATTCTGCAAAGCATAAAGAAGTGTTTGAAAGGAGTTTTCAAAGAAAGACCTCAGTGAAACTGCTTACATATTGAGCATCAAGATCTATAGAGATAGATCAAGACGCTTGATAAGTTTTTTCAATGAGTACATACCTTGACAAGATTTTGAAGTACTTCAAAATGGAACAGTCAAAGAAAGAGTTCTTGCCTGTGTTACAAGGTGTGAAATTGAGTAAGACTCAAAGCCCGACCACGGCAGAAGATAGAAAGAGAATGAAAGTCATTCCCTATGCCTCAGCCATAGGTTCTATAAAGTATGCCATGCTATGTGCCATATCTATTGTATACCCTACACTGAGTTTGGCAAGGGAGTACAATAGTGATCTAGGAGTAGATCACTGGACAATGGTCAAAATTATCCTTAGTGGAATAAGGATATGTTTCTCGATTATGGAGGTGACAAAAGGTTCATCGTAAAAGGGTTACTTCGATGCAAGTTTTGATACTGATCCAGATGACTCTAAGTCTCAATCTGGATACATATTGAAAGTGGGAGCTATTAGCTAGAGTAGCTCCGTGTAGAGCATTGTAGACATAGAAATTTGCAAAATACTTACGGATCTGAATGTGACAGACCCGTTGACTAAAATTATCTCACAAGCAAAACATGATCACACCTTAGTACTCTTTGGGTGTTAATCATAAAGCGATGTGAACTAGATTACTGACTCTAGTAAACCCTTTGGGTGTTGGTCACATATCGATGTGAACTATGGGTGTTAACCACATAAAGATGTGAACTATTGGTGTTAAATCACATGGCAATGTGGTCTAGATTATTGACTCTAGTGCAAGTGGGAGACTGAAGGAAATATGCCCTAGAGGCAATAATAAAGTTATTATTTATTTCCTTATTTCATGATAAATGTTTATTATTCATGCTAGAATTGTATTAACCGGAAACATAATACATGTGTGAATACATAGACAAACAGAGTGTCACTAGTATGCCTCTACTTGACTAGCTCGTTGATCAAAGATGGTTAAGTTTCCTAACCATAGACATGAGTTGTCATTTGATTAATGGGATCACATCATTAGTAGAATGATGTGATTGACTTGACCCATTCCGTTAGCTTAGCACTTGATCATTTAGTTTGTTGCTATTGCTTTCTTCATGACTTATACATGGTCCTATGACTATGAGATTATGCAACTCCCATTTATCGGAGGAACACTTTGTGTGCCACCAAACATCACAACGTAATTTGGTAATTATAAAGGTGCTCTACAGGTGTCTCCAAAGGTACTTGTTGGGTTGGCGTATTTCGAGATTAGGATTTGTCACTCCGATTGTCGGAGAGGTATCTCTGGGACCACTCGGTAATGCACATCACTATAAGCCTTGCAAGCATTGCAACTAATGAGTTAGTTGCGGGATGATGTATTACGGAACGAGTAAAGAGACTTGTCGGTAACGATATTGAACTAGGTATTGAGATACCGACGATCGAATCTCGGGAAAGTTACATACCGATGACAAAGGGAACAACGTATGTTGTTATGCGGTCTGACCGATAAAGATCTTTGTAGAATATGTAGGAGCCAATATGGGCATCTAGGTCCCGCTATTGGTTATTGACCAGAGAGGTGTCTCAGTCATGTCTACATAGTTCTCGAACCTGTAGGGAAGACTGCACGCTTAACGTTCGTTGACGATATAGTATTATATGAGTTATGTATGTTGGTGACTGAATGTTGTTCAGAGTCCCGGATGAGATCACGGACATGACGAGGAGCTCCGGAATGGTCCAGAGGTAAAGATTCATATATTGGATGATATGGTTAGGCCAAGGGGTCAGGCCCACGGGGCTATAACTCGGTGCAAAAGGAGTTTTGCGGAGGCCAGGGGGCCAAACGCCGGAGACCCTGGCGTCTGGCCCTGGGCCAGACGGCAAGGATTGTGGCGTTTGGTCCTGGAGTCCGAGTGGGACTCTTGCCTTTCGGGTAAAACCGACTTTGAGGAGGATTTTGCTCCAAGTTTCGACCCCAGGGCTCAACATATAAATAGAGGGGCAGGGCTAGCACCAAAGACACATCAATAAACACCAAGCCATGTGCCAGCAACCCCGTCCCCTCCAGTTTATCCTCCGTCATAGTTTTCGTAGTGCTTAGGCGAAGCCCTGCGGAGATTGTTCTTCACCAACACCGTCACCACGCCGTCGTGCTGCCGGAACTCATCTACTACTTCGCCCCTCTTGCTGGATTGAGAAGGCGAGGACAACACCGAGCCGAACGTGTGCAGAACTCGGAGGTGCCATGCTTTCGGTACTTCGATAGGTCAGATCGTGAAGACGTACGACTACATCAACCGCGTTGATATAACGCTTCCGCGAACGGTCTACGAGGGTACGTAGACAACACTCTCCCCTCTCGTTGCTATGCATCACCATGATCCTGCATGTGCGTAGGAATTTTTTTGAAATTACTACGTTCCCCAACAGTGGTGGGCTCATGTCTTCGATTGCCTTGACCTTCACCGAATTGGCCTCGATCCCCCTGTGGGACACGAGGAAGCCCAGCAGCTTGTCGGAAGGAACACCAAACACACACTTCTCTGGGTTGAGCCACAAGTCCACCTGGCGCAGGCTCGTGAAGGTTTCCTCCAGGTCCTGAATCAAAGTTCTTACCTCCCGAGACTTCACCACAATGTCATCGACTTAGGCCTCAGCGTTTCTCCCGAGCTGCCACCCCAAGCCGATGTGCATCAGCCGCTGGAAGGTCGCTCATGCGTTGCGCAGTCCAAATGGCATGCAATTGTAGCAGTATACCCCGCATGGGGTCAAGAAAGCCATTTTCTCCGCATCTTCCACCACCATCTTGATCTGGTGGTAGCCCAAGAACGCATCCAGGAAACATAGCGGATCACACTCGGTGGTGGAGTCAACAATATGGTCGATGCGTGGCAGCGGGAATGGGTCTTGAGGGCAAGCTTTGTTGAGGTTGGTGAAGTCGACACACATGCGCTCCTTCCCTCCTTTCTTCCGCACAATGACCGGGTTTGCCAGCCACTCTGGGTACCGGACCTCACGAATGACACCTGCTGCCTCCAGCTTGCAGGTTTCCTGGACGATGAAAGACTGCTTCTCCGTGGACGGTCGCCTCGCCCTCTGCTTCACAGGGCGCACGTTGGGGCACACCCTTAAATGATGCTCAATCACTCCTCTCAGGACCCCAACTAGCTGCTTGGGCTCCCAGGCGAACACTTCCTTGTTCGCCCACAGGAAGTCCACCAGCTCCCTTTCTTGATCTGGGACGAGGTCAGCGCCTATAGTGAAGGTGATGCCTCAGGCCCCGTCCTCGTCAACCGGTATCTACTTCGTCTTGGCTTGACCTTGAGTGAATAGCCGCTTCTTCTTGGTCGGTGCAACCCCCTTAGTCCTGGGCACGGCCTTGTCGGCCGGGCAAGCTGCCGTCATGGCCCTGAAGGCGAGTTTGAGGGCTGCCAAGGCTTCCTTGGTGTCTCCGGCCACGGTGAGGACGCCCTTGCTCCCTGGCATCTTCATGAGGTTGTAGGAAGGATGAGTAGCTGCCATGAATTGGGCCAGCACCGGGTACCCGAGGGTGGCATTGTACGGTAAGTCGATGCGGGCAATGTCGAAGTCGATTAGCTCGGTGCAGTAGTTATTGTGTGTGCCGAAGGTCACGGGGAGATGGATCTGCCCCACGGGGTTGGAGGAGCCGCCGCCGACTCCGGAGAAGGGCTTGATGGGGTAGAGCTGCTCAAGCGATACGAGAAGGAGGCTAAAAGCCTCCATGGAGAGTATGTTGAGGCCGGCGCCACCATTGATGAGGGTCTTGGTAACGGCTACGCTGCACATGGTGGGTGTGCAAAGCATCGGGAGCACGACCGAACCGACGGTGGTGACTGGGTGATCCCCCGAGTCGAAGGTCAGGTCGGCCTTGGGCGCCGCCCAACCCGGGGAGCCCCCTGTCGCGTGGAGGTGGCGCCGATTTGGCGAAAGAACGGCTTGGCGTGATGGACCGAGGATGGTGCCTGTGAGCCACCGAGAAGAGCCACAACGACAGGGAGTACTGGTCCCCCGAAGCACGCGATGAAGAGGTCGCGTAGCTCCTCCTAGGAGGCCACAGAAGATTCCGGCAGATGGAGGAGCCACGCGCGCGGCACGCCAGCGAGGGTCATTGGGAGCCAGTTGGCCATGACTTTATCGTCACCCCCGGCCTCCAGGACGGCCTCCTCGTACGCTAGCAGGAAGGCTGCCGGATCCTTCGCACCATCGTAGTGGGGCGGCATCTCTGGCTTGAACTTGTACGGCCACCGCACCCGCCGCAAGGCGGGGGTGAAGGCCCGGAGCCCCACGACGCTGTGGAGGCCGCCCGTAGATCCAGTCGGTGAAGCGGCGACGTCCATGAGAGCCGATCGGAGCGGCGAGGCCGTCGGGGGCAAGCTTTGGCACACCCCTACCTGGCGCGTCAAATGTCAGATTTTGGGTTCCGGCAAAACCCTTGAGGTTCGAACACTGGGGTGCGCATGAAGATCTCTCCTCCATCTAGCTCGCACACATCATGATCTCACGGCCTAGCTCGACGAACCCAAAGAACAGGAGACACAAGAGTTTATACTGGTTCGGGCCACCGATGTGGTGTAATACCCTACTCCAGTGTGGTGAGGTGGATTAACTCTTGGACTGAGGATGAACAATTACAAGGGAAGAACAACCTCCTAAGGAGAGGTGTTCTTGTGCTTGGTGAACTTGTGTGGTTGAGGATGAACTGAATCCTCTCTCTCTGGATCGGTTCCGTCTGCCTCCTACTTTGGTGGCTAGTCCTATTTATAGAAGCCTTGGTCCTCTTCCCAAATATTGAGCGGGAAGGGATCCCACAATGGCCAAATTCGAAGGGAGACAACTAGTACAAGTTATCCTGACAAAAGTAGTCTTCGCCTGCCAAAGGCTCTGGTGGTGACGCCGTCTTGGGCTCCACGGTGACCTCTATCATGTCGTCCTGCTAGTCTTGGTCTCGTTGCACCGATATGGAAACCTTTGCATGATGCCTCGGGACTCCTCGCATGCGCTTGCCTCTTTAGCACCAAAGAGGAAACAAGGACACTACGCGCGCTGGTGCCCGCCTAGCACCCGCCTGGCTCCAGTCGTCATGGCTTGCGTCACAGAAACCTCACGAGGTGTGCCTTGCCTTGATCTCTCCGCCTCTCACGAGCCAGCCTGGTGAGGCCACCCCTGAGGAGGTCTTGCATCGTCCCCCTCGCGAGGCTTGGCCCGTTGCGAGGGTCTTAAGTGTTCGTTGGTGAAGATGGGCCGTACAGGGCCGCTGGTGGAGCCACGCTGTGGGCCGCAGGCAGGCAAGTCTGGGGACCCCCGTTCCCAGAATGTCGACAGAAAGATGGTAAAATGTTTACTATTTGTCCTTAGTGCATCTTTTGCATACATTATTTTTAAGCTAAACTTCATTTCTAAGTATGTTACTATACGATGTTCTTTAGCAGGGACTCCTGGTGAATGTTGTGCCTCATTGGATCGAGACTAAAGGTCACATGGGAATGGTTAGCTTACGGCCAAGACATCCTTCAATGCACTTTAGTGCATTCAGGATTTCTAAAAGCGAGGAATGCTTAATAGTGAAAGACTGGAGCAAAATTGTGAATGATCGCATAGAAGTACTAGGGGGAAGCAATCAGAAGCATAGCCCACGATTAGGAGACAGGTTCATCTGCATGCTCCAACATGATGTAGCAGGAGTGGTACACATGTTTTATGCTATTTTACCTGAGAGAGAGCAGCATGAGTGATTAGCTAGCTAGAGATGAGTTTGAAGATGATGTGCTACACTATGACTATGATGATTAAATAGCTAGTGTTGGTGGTAATGACTATGATGATTATTATTAGCTAGTGTTGGTGGTGATTAGATAGCTACCGCACCTAGTGTTGGTGGTGATTAGCTAGCTAGAATGAGTTTGAAGATGATGATGTGCTACACTATGACTATGATGATTAAATAGCTACTGTTGGTGGTAATGACTATGATGATGATTAAATAGCTTGTGTTGGTGGATTTGATTCAAGTGGATGCAACATGTGGTGCACATCGAAAGTACTACTAGTCAAAACTAGATCAAGTTTGGATTAGTAGTATACTTTTGACATGCACCACATGTTGCCTCCATTTGAACCTAATCCACCTTCATTTGACACACTGTTATGGACATAATGATATAACAACCTCATAATCGGTATTGTACCAAAATTTGTATAACGGCGTATACATACACTAAAAATTAAAAAAATTAAAAAAAGAATACTAGTAGCGATGGAGAGTAAACACTCTTCTACTAGCTATATTAGCAGTAGCGCGAGAGTGAACAAACGCTGTGGCTATATGTCTTAGTAGTAGCGTGTGTCGCACGCGCTACTGCTAAGGAATAGCTGTAGCGCCTTACTAGTAGCACGGTGTCCCACGCTACTAGTAGGCATTAAACCCGCGCTACTACTAGGGTTTTCCCTAGTAGTGTATGGAAAACAAAGATGCTAAACCTAGACTTATTCGATGGGTTCTCTTGTTACAAGAATTTGATTTACATATCATTGATAGAAAAGGAGCTGAGAACCCAGTAGCTGATAATTTATCTAGGCTTGAAAATGTGCTTGATGACCTACTACCTATTGATGATAGTTTTCCTGATGAGCAGTTAGCTGCAATAAATGTTTCTCATAGTACTCCTTGGAATGTTGACTAAGCTAATTACATTGTTGCTAAATATTTACCACCTAGCTTTACATACCAACAAAAGAAAAAAATTCTTCTATGATTTAAGACATTACTTTTGGGATGGCCCACATCTTTATAAAGAAGGAGTAGATGGTATTATTAGACGTTGTGTACCTGAGCATGAACAGGGACAAATCCTATGGAAATGTCACTCCGAAGCTTATGGAGGGCATCATGCTGGAGATAGAACTGATCATAAGGTATTGCAGTCTAAATTTATTGGCCTACTCTCTTCAAGGATGCCCGTAATATTGGTAAGCGTCAAGAAATGCCTATGAATTATTCACTTGCCGTTGAACCATTTTATGTTCGGGGAATTGATTACATGGGATATTTTCCTTCCTCTAATGGGTATACACATATTTTGGTTGCTGTTGATTATGTTACAAAATGGGTAGAAGCTATTCCAACTAGTAGTGTTGAGTACAACACCTCTATTAAAATGCTTAAGGAAGTTATTTTCCCAAGGTTTGGAGTCCCTAGATATTTAGTGACTGATGGTGGTTCACATTTTATTCATGGTGCTTTCCGTAAACTTCTTGCCAAGTATGATGTTACCATAGAATTGCATCACCCTATCACCCTCAGTCTAGTGGTCAAGTTGAACTTAGCAATAGAGAAATAAAGTTAATTTTGCAAAAGACTATCAATAGGTCCATAAAGAATTGGTCTAAGAAATTAGATGATGCACTTTGGGCTTATAGAACAACATATAAAAATCCTATCGGTATGTCTCCTTATAAAATGGTTTATGGAAAAGCTTGTCATTTGCCTCTTGAGTTAGAACATAAAGCATTTTGGGCAGTCAAAGAACTCAACTATGATTTCAAACTTGCTGGTGAAAAGAGATTATTTGATATTAGCTCTCTAGATAAATGGAGAACCCAAGCTTATGAAAATGCAAAATTATTCAAAGAAAAAGTTAAAATATGGCATGACAAAAGAATCCAAAAGCGTGAGTTTAAAGTCGGAGAATATGTTCTTTTGTACAACTCTCATTTTAGATTCTTTGTAGGAAAACTCCTCTCAAAATGGGAAGGCCCATATGTCACCGGGGAGGTTTATCGGTCTGGAGCCATCAAAATAAATAATCCCGAAGGTACTAACCCGAAGGCTGTCAATGGGCAAAGAATAAAGCATTATATCTCAGGTACGCCCATTAATGTTGAAATTAATATTTATCCAAACTTTGACACCGGAAGAACACATAAAAGAGTCCTTCCGGAACACTCTAGAATCGTGAAAATAAGGGGGTACGTGATACGGTAAGTAAAGAGACTCCGAAAAATCCGCAAAAATATTTTTTATTAGTTTTGGAATATTTAAGAATTTAGGAAATAAAGAAACTTCCAGGAAGCGTCCCCTGGTGGGCACAAGACACCAGGGCGCACCAGGCAAGGGTTGTGCCCACCTGGGACACCTTCCGGACTTCGTTTTTCTTCTGTATGCTTGTCCTCCAAGATAAAAAAAATCTATATATACTTCCCGAACCTGTTGATCATCGTATCGCGGAGAAATCCTCTGTTCTCTTTCCTTGCTATTTTCTGTCAGATCCCATCTACCATGGCCTCTTCAAGTCCCTCCAAGGACAAGTTCTTCAAGACCTACATCAACCCATATCCGCGGGAGGTGGTGCAGCACCCTCAAACCATCCAGATGCATGAGGGGGTGTTGTACATCCGCGATGAGCATGGTCCCAAGGGCACGGGAACCGTGGAGGCTAGGCTTGAAGCCATGGAGCGGGAAGTCTTCCGGTGCAAGGAGATGGTGGAGCGTGAGCTCAATGCCAATCACCTCATGATCACGGACCTTTCCCGTGATCTCAAGGTGAATGGCAAGCCCATGAAGGACATCATCTTCACCCTCAACGAGCAAATCAACTTTCTGCAAAGCCAGATCTATGATCTTCAAAATCAAGTCTTTGAATATGAGGCAAGGTTTAAAGGTATGAGTTTGGCTGCTAGTTGCAGGACCCATGAGACTCACTCCTCCTCTTATGATGGTGGACCACTGCCATGGAAATCTAAGGACAAGATCTCTTCTTCATCACCACCATCATCTTCTTCACCACCAAAGGAGAATTGAGTATCGGGTATGGGCACTCCCTTGGCTTCCGCCAAGCTTGGGGGAGGTGCCCCAGTATCGTATCATCCCACTATCTTTTTGATTTTACTTATTTTAGTTCGTTCTTTTTGCTTTAGATGAAATAAAGTTAGTTCGATGCTTCCTTCTTTGAGAGTTTACTTAGTGATTTATCCTTGTAATCGTGTGCAAGTTATATAATAAAGTTTAGTGTGAGTTTTTGCTTTCTTTACTCTCATGTTGCAAATAAACAAAAAAAGATAAATGAAATAAATAAAAGAAAGGAAATAAATCAATAAGATCATATACTAATCCTATTGTAGGTGATGGCACCACATAAGGAAAAGTATAACTAGAAAATTTTATTAGAGATTGACAAACATAACATTAGTCAATGATGCAACTCATGAAATAATTAATAAGGGAAGAGAAGATTCACATATAAATATACTATCCTAGAAATATTTTGTGATTGTGAGCCCTCATCAAAATATTATATGCCAAAATTGTTGGCGTTGGAGAAGGAAGACAACTTAATGGTTTATGTTTGTTTATATTCACATAGAAGTCATATTGTCATAGATCCTTCAACATGTGGTGCTTGCCCCCTATCTTTGCTAGCCAAAAATTCCGCACTAAGTAGAGATACTACTTGTGCATCCAAAAACCCTTAAATCCAAATCTTATTTTCAAGTGTCCACCATACCTACCTAGAGATTGAGCAAGATCCCTCAAGTAAGTTGTCATCAGTGCAAAAGGGCAATAAAAATTGCTTCTAAATGTGTAAGATCATTTAGTGTAAGAGAAAATTGAGTGTTGCACGAACTTTTGATGGTGAAGAATAAAAGCGACAGACTGCATAATAAAGGTCGCTATCACAAGGGGCAATGCAACATGACGTTCTTTTGCACTAAGGGGTTGAGCATACAAACAAATAAGCGCATGGTAACCTCTACTTCCCTCTGCGAAGGGCCTATCTTTTACTTTTATGTATTTACTTTTATGCAAAGGGTCAAAGTTTTTCTTCTATTCCTTTTTATTTTTCTCCTTTGGCAAGCATCATGCGTTGAGGAAAGATCTAGGGACATATGTCCAGTTGAATATAGATAGCATGAGTTATTATTGTATTGACATCACCCTTGAGGTGAGTACGTTGGGAGGCGAAACTATAAGCCCCTATCTTCCTATGTGTCCGGTTGAAACGTTTTTCTCATGTGTACGCGGCGAGTGTTAGCAATCATAGAAGACTATATGATGGTTGAGTATGTGGACCTGCCTAAAGGCTCCGATATGTGACCCTTCTTGAAAAGATGATGAATTGTAGTTGCGAAGTTGACTGAGAACATAGTTTGTTGGTTTCTAATAGAGTTTTTTGCTTTATACTTCGATTGTGTGATGAACTATTACTTATTCATGAGAAGTATATGATAAAAGTTATATGATAAAAGTCTGATGTTTAATTTTGTTGCTGTTATAATAATCAACATGATGCTTCTATGTCCGTATTTTGTTTTTATCGACACCTCTCTCTCTCTCTCAAAGCATGTGGACATGTTTTTTTTATTTTGGTTTTCGCTTGAGGACAAGCGAGGTCTAAGCTTGGGGGAGTTGATACATCCATTTTGCATCATGTTTTCTTACTGTTATTTATGATGTTTCTATCCATAATAATGCTTTTTGGAGTAATTCTAATGCCTTTTCTCTCATAATTTGCAAGGTACACACCAAGAGGGAGAATTCCGGCAGCTGGAAATCTAGACCTGGAAAAGCTACGTCAGGCTACCTATTCTGCACAACTCCAAACAAGCTGAAACGTCACGGTTTTTTTATGGAATATTTAAGAATTATTGGAGCAAATAACTACCAGAGGGGGCCCACCAGGTGGGCACAACCCACTTGGGCGTGCCAGGGAGCCTATGCACGCCCTGGTGGGTTGTGCTCACCCAGGCCCACCTCTGGTGCCCATCTTCTGGTATATAGGTCATTTTGACCTAGAAAAAAAATAAGGAGAGTACTTTTGGGACGGAGCACCGCCGTCTCGAGGCGGAACTTGGGCAGGAGCACTTTTACCCTCTAGCGGAGCGATTCCACGAGGGGAACTTCCCTCCCGGAGGGGGAAATCATCATCGTCATCATCATCACCAAAAACTCTTCCATCTTGGGGAGGGCAATCTCCATCAACATCTTCAACAGAACCATCTCATCTCAAACCCTAGTTCATCTCTTGTGTTCAATCTTCTTGCCGGAACTATAGATTGGTGCTTGTGGGTGACTAGTAGTGTTGATTACATCTTGTAGTTGATTACTATATGGTTTATTTGGTGGAATATTATATGTTCAGATCCATTATGCTATTTAATACTCCTCTAATAATGATCATGTTTATCATTTGTGAATAGTTACTTTTGTTCTTGAGGTCATGGGAGAAATCATGTTGCAAGTAATCATGTGAATTTGAAATGTGTTCGATATTTTGATAGTATGTATGTTGTGATTCCCTTAGTAGTGTCATGTGAACGTCGACTACATGACACTTCACCATATTTGGGCCTAAGGGAATGCATTGTGGAGTAGCAATTAGATGATGGGCTGCGAGAGTGACAGAATCTTAAATCTCGGTTTATGCGCTATTCCGTAAGGGACCGATTGGATCCAAAAGTTTAATGCTATGGTTAGAATTTATTCTTAATACTTTTCTCGTAGTTGCGGATGCTTGTGGGAGGGTTAATCATAAGTAGTAGGTTTGTTCAAGTAAGAACAACACCTAAGCACCGGTCCACCCACATATCAAATTATCAAAATACCAAACACAAATTAAACCAACATGATGAAAGTGACTAGATGAAATTCCCGTGTACCCTCAAGAACGCTTTGCTTATCATAAGAGACTGTTTTGGCATGTCCTTTGCCTCAAAAGGATTGGGCTACCTTGCTGCACTTTTGTTACTGCTACCATTACTTACTCGTTATAAATTATCTTGCTATCAAACTACTCTGCTACTTACAATTTCAGCACTTGCAGACATTACCTTGCTGAAAACCACTTGTCATTTCCTTCTGCTCCTCGTTGGGTTTGACACTCTTACTAATCAAAAAGAGCTACAATTGATCCCCTATACTTGTGGGTCATCAAGGTGCTTAGTGATGGGTTCGATCTTGCGGTGTTCTTTCCCAGTGAAAGAAGGGGCAGCAAGACACGCATGTATCGTTGCTATTAAGGATAACAAGATGGGGGCTATTCCTACATGAATAGATCTCGTCTACATCATGTCATCGTTCTTATTGCATTACTCCATTTCTCTATGAACTTAATACACTAGATGCATGCTGGATAGCGGTCGATGTGTGGAGTAATAGTAGTAGATGCAAGCAGGAGTCGGTCTACTAATCTTGGACTTGATGCCTATAAATCATTGCCTTGGATATCGTCATAATTATTTGATCTTATATCAATTTCCCAATAGTAATTTGTTTACCCACCGTGTGCTACTTCTTGAGAGAAGCCACTAGTGAAATCTATGGGCCCCGGATCTACTCTTTATCATATTTTCTTTACGATCTATAATTTGCCACTTTTATTTCCATATCTATTATTCCTAAAACCCAAAAATACCTTGCTGCACTTTTTATTTGCATAATTTATTCCATGTTTTCTCGAGATCTATTTATCCAATCTACCACAAAACTATCTATCTTTTTACCGTGGAGGGATTGACAACCCCTCTTACGCGTCAGGTTGCAAGTATTGGTTCTTTGTGTGCAGGTACTGTTTACATAGTGTTGCTTGGTTCTCCTACTGGATTGATACCTTGGTTTCACAACTGAGGGAAATACCTACCATAGCTGTCCTACATCATCCCTTCCTCTTTGGGGAAATACCGATGCAATCTGAAGCGACATCAAAAGGAATTTCTGGCACTGTTGCCGGAGAGACATCATCAACTATCAGGTTCCTAATCACGAATCTCATCTCCTTGCAATTTACATCATTTGCCATTTTCCTCTCATTTTCATCTCCCCCACTTCACAAAAAATTGCCTTTTCATTCGCCCTCTTTTTCGTTCGCCGTTTTCTCGTCAGATCTATCTTTTGTTTGCATTCTTGTTTGCGTAGTTACAATGTCTCAAGAAAATACCAAATTGTGTGATTTTTCCAATACCAATAATAATGATTTTATTAGCACTTCGATTGCTCCTTCCGCCACTAGTGCGGAATCTTGTGATTTAATGCCGCTTTGTTGAATCTTGTGATTGAAGATCAATTTTTCGGTACTCCTAATGAGGATGTCGCGTCCCATCTAAACACGTTCGTAGAATTGTATGATATGCAAAAGAAAAAAATATGTGGACAATGATATTGTGAATTTGAAATTATTTCCTTTCTCTTTGAGGGATCATGCAAAAATTTGGTTTTCTTCTTTGCCTCGTAATAGTATCGATTCTTGGGATAAGTGCTAGGATGCTTTTATTACTAAGTAATTTCCGCCCATGAAAATTATTTCCCTTAGAGCTCAGATCGTGAATTTTAAGCAACATGATCATGAAAATGTTGCACAATCTTGGGAAAGAATGAAATTAATGCTAAGAAATTGTCCTACACATGGTTTAAATCTTTGGATGATCATACAATTTTTTATGCGGGATTGCATTTTGTTTCTAGAAATCTTTTAGATTCCACCATGGGTGGTACTTTTATGGAAATTACTTTGGGTTAAGGTACTAAATTACTTGATAATATTATGGCAAATTATTCACAATGGCATACCGAAAGAGCTCCTACTAGTAAAAAAAGTTAATTCGATTGAAGAAATTAGTACTTTGAGTGAAAAAGTTGATGCTCTTATGAAATTGGTTGCTAGTAAAAGTGCTCCTATTGATCTTAATGATGTGCCTTTGTCTACTTTGATTGAGCAAAATAGTGATCCCGTATATGTGAATTTTGTCTCGTGAAACAATTTCAATAACAATGCTTATAGAGGTAATTTTAATCCTAGCCCTTCTCCTGGAAATTCCTCTAATAATTATGGTAATTCCTATGGTAATTATTCTTACAATAATAATATGAACCCCTCTGATCTTTAGAGTAATATTAAAGAATTTATCAATTCTCGAAAGGTTTCCAATACTACAATAGAAGAAAAAATGAGTAAACTTGATGATATGTCTAGAAGCATTGATAGAATTTCCCATGATGTGAAAAATCTCAAGATTAAAATTTTTCCACCCAAGGTTGATATCAATGAATCAATTAAATCTTTATATGATTATATGGATGAAAGTAAGAAAAGAACCGCTATGCTTAGAGCTAAAAGTGAATTCTTGGAAAGAGCATTTTCTACTGATTGCTTTCATAAAAATGATGAAGATCTTAAAATGATTGGTGTTTATTCTATTGATTCCTTGTTTAGTAAGATTATAATTTATGATAAAGGTATTGAATAAGAGTCAACTTTAGCTAGAAGGCGTCCCGATAATTCGGAGGGTGAAAATATTAATGAAAAAATTGTTAAAAGTGGGGTTGGAGAGGTTGAAACTTTAACTAGTGATGTGCCCACTCTTTTGTATTACAAAGCCTTTAATTATGACAATTTCTCTTTGATTGAATGTATTTCTTTGTTGTAATCCATGATAGATTCACCTCATGCCTATGAACAAAATAAAGCTTTTACTAAACGTATCATAGATGCCATGATGAAAACTTTAGAAGAAAAGTTGGAATTAGAGATCTCAATTCCTAGAAAATTATATGATGAGTGGGAACCTACTATCAAAGGCAAGATTAAAAATTATGAGTGTTTTGCTTTATATTTTTTGGGTGCTAGTGTTTCCACTATTCCGAAATCTTTATATGATGTGCTTGGTCTTACCGATATTGAAGAATGTTCTCTTAATTTGCACTTGGCGGATTTCAATATTAAAAAGCCTTTGGGAAGAACTAATGATGTTCTTATTATTGCAAATAGAAATTATGTGCCCATAGATTTTATTGTTCTTGATATTGATTGCAATCCGTCTTGTCCTATCATACTTGGTAGACCATTTTTACGCACTATAGGTGCCATGATTGATATGAAAGAAGGGAATATTAAATTTTAGTTTCCACTAAGAAAGGGTATGGAACACTTCCCTTGAACAAGAATTAAGTCACCATATGAATCAATCATGAGGGCATCCTATGGATCAAAAACTAAAGATGGTAATACTTGAATCTATGCATTATACCTAGCTAGGGGCATAAAACGATAGCGCTTGTTGGGAGGCAACCCAATGAATAAAATTTATTTTTGCCTTTTTCTTTATGTTTTTGAGTGTTTCCACAATTATGCTACTGTTATGATTGTGTTTTTATGTCTTAGTTAGTGTTTGTGCCAAGTAAATCCTTTGGGATAGCTTTGGTTGATAGTTGATTTGATCTTGTTGAAAAACAGAAACTTTTGTATCCAGTAGCAGAATTTTTTAAATTCACAGAAGTGACTAAACATTCTAAATTTTTTACAAAAGATTTATATACAAATTGCCTATGTGTCCTAATTTTTCAGAATTTTTGTAGTTACAGAAGTATGGTTAGAGTTCAGATTACTACAAACTATTCTATTTTTGATAGATTATGTTTTCGTTGTGTTGTGTGCTTATTTTGATGAATCTATGGATTGTATCGGGGCGTATAAGCCATGTTAAAGTTAGAATACAGTAAGTATAATTCAATAATAAAATATGAATGGATTTGCAACAGTACTTACAGTGGTGATTTGCTTTGTTATACTAACAGATCTCATAAAGGTTTTGTTAATTTTTGTGTGATTGAAGTTTTCAAGTTTTGGGTGAGATCACGATGGATGAAGGAATAAGGAGTGAAAAGATCCTAAGCTTGGGGATGCCCATGGCACCCCAAGTTAATATTCAAGGAGAACCAAGAAACTAAGCTTGGGATGCCCCGGAAGGCATCCCATCTTTCTTCTAACAACCATTGGTAATTTTAGTTGGAGCTATATTTTTATTCGTAACATATCATGAGTTTTGATTGGAGCGTCTTGTATTATATGAGTCTTTCCTTGTTTTGCCTTTTAGTTTGTGTCATCTATCCTTGCTGGACACACCTATTTGAGAGAGCCAAAATTATGCTATGATTTGTTAGAATTGCTCTATATGCTTCACTTAAATTTTCTGAGCTACGGAATTGCCATAGTGCTTTGCTTTTATCTTTTGAGCATGATGTGCTTTAATATTTTTGAAGAAATTATCTCATGCTTCACTTAGATTTATTTGAGATTTAGTAATTTTTTAAGAAATTCTTCATTTATATTATTTTGAGAGATGAAAATTTGTATGCTCATGTTCTTCACTTAAATTTGTTTGAGCTTATCAAAAGCAATTGCAACATATGAAATTAGTCCCAAAGTGACAGATATTCAAGAGGGATATAATAAAAACTTTCACGAAGATCATTGGACAAAATAAACTTGATTCTTTGTAATAGTTTTGAGATATGATGATAGTGATATGTGAGTCATGTTGGTGACTAATTATGCTTTAGTAAGAATACTGGTGTTAAGGTTTGTGATTCCCTATGCAAGCACAAAAGTTAATAGTTATGCAATGAAATTATATCCTACTTATGGTGCATTATTCGGTGTTAGTTATGCTTAATGCTCGCTTATGTGAATTTTCATTTCTTGGTTGGATGCTTCTCAATCTATTTGCTAGCCTTCATTTGTACTAACCGGAGATACTACTTGTGCATCCAAAATCCGTAAACCCAGGTTTGCCATATGAGTCCACCATACCTACCTATATGCGGTATTCCCGTGCCGTTCTAAGTAAATTTGTATGTGCCATCTCTAAATTTTCAAAATGAATTTCCTTTTTGTGTGCTCATACCGCTCATGAAGTGGCAGGGGGTGGCCAATATTTTTCCATGCTAGATGTGTTATTCTCAAGATGACTGTTTATTCACTTGTCATTGCACGAGAGTACGGCGGTAATAGGGATGCTCAGTCCCAAAATGAAAAAGAAATTTACTTTATGTTGTCAAATAATAAATTCCTTGGAAAGTGTTGGTATGGATGGTAGCCGTGGATACGGCTAGCCGTGAAGTGTGAGAGTATGGTGGAAAAAGGAATAAAATTTATTTTGTGTTTGTAACCGCCTATGATATATCTAGCATGGAACGTGTTGGGAATTACTCGGTCATTTTCATTGACGGCGTATGCCTCTCAAAAAAATTTATCTCTCAATTTAATATTTGAGCTCTGGCACCTCTAAAAATCCCTACTTCCCTCTGTGAAGGGCCTATCTATTTACTTTATGCAATTTTTATTTTTATTTGAGTCTCCATCTTCTCTTGTAAAGCACCAACTAGGGAGCACTATGATCAAACTTTAGCATTGGATGTAGCTAATATGCGAGTGTGTTTCGTGAATGGATCAATGATTGAGCATAATGGGCTAGGGATAACTTTCTTTTGTGTTGATATTTTGAAAGACATGGTTGCTTGTTGATATGCTTAAGTATTGAAATCTTCATGTCAAAACTAGACTATTGCTTTGAACCATATAGAAGTCCAAATGTCCATGCTACAAAAGAAAAGAATATGTGATGAACATATTAGGCAGCATTCCACATCAAAGATTCTGTTTTTATCATTTACCTACTCGAGGACGAGTAGGAATTAAGCTTGGGGATGCTGATACGTCTCCAACGTATCTATAATGTTTTATTGTTCCATGCTGTTATATTATCATTCTTGGATGTTTTACCATCATTTTAAGCAACTTCGTATTGTTTTTTGGGACTAACCTATTGACATGGTGCCCAGTGTCAGTTGCTGTTTTTTTCTTGTTTTTTACTTCGCAGAATATCAGTACCAAACGGAGTCCAAACCAAACGCGGCAAAACTTTTTGGAGATTTTTTTGGACCAGAAGACACCTTGGGTATCAAGAAAGCACTTGGGGAGGCCCTTGGGGAGCACAACCCACCATGGCGCGCCCAGGAGCCCAGGTGTGCCCAGGGGTGTTGTGGGCCCCATGGAGCCATCTCGCAACGCCTCTTCGCCCTATAAATTCCCAAATATTTCAGAAACCCTAGGAGAGTTGACGAAACACAATTCAAGCCGCCGCAAGTTCCAGAACCACGAGATCCAATCTAACACCATCACGGAGGGGTTCATCATCCTCATTGGTGCCTCTTCGATGATGCATGATTAGTCCACCATAGACCAATGGGTCTGTAGGCAGTAGCTAGATGGCTTCCTATCTCTCTTTTGATTCCCAATACAATGGTCTCTTGGAGATCTATTTGATGTAATGACTTTTTGCAGTGTTTGTTGGGATCCGATGAAGTTTGAGTTTATGATCAGATCTTTTTATCCATGAATATTTTTTGAGTCTTCTTTGATCTCTTATATGCATGATTATTTATAGCCTTGTATTTCTTTTTCGAATATTTGGTTTAGTTATGCCAACTAGATCGATTTTTCTTGCCATGGGAAGAGGTGCTTTATGATGGGTTCGATCTTATGATGTTCTTACCCAGTGACAGAAGGGGCAGCAAGACACGCATGTATCGTTGCTATTAAGGATAACAAGATGGGGGCTATTCCTACATGAATATATTCGTCTACATCATGTCATCGTTCTTATTGCATTACTCCGTTTCTCCTTGTACTTAATACACTAGATGCATGCTGGATAGCGGTCGACGTGTGGAGTAATAGTAGTAGATGCAGGCAGGAGTTGGTCTACTAATCTTGGACATGATGCCTATAAATCATTTCTTTGGATATCGTCATAATTATTTGATCTTATATCAATTGCCCAACAATAATTTGTTTACCCACCGTGTGCTACTTCTTGAGAGAAGCCACTAGTCAAATCTATGCCCCCCGGATCTATTCTTTATCATATTGGCTTTCCGATCTATAATTTGCCACTTTTATTTCCAGATCTATTATTCCAAAAACCCAAAAATACCTTGCCGCACTTTTTATTTGCATCTTTTATTTCGTGTTTTATCTAGATCTATTTATCCAATCTACCACAAAGTTATCTATCTTTTTACCGTGGAGGGATTGACAACCCCTCTTACGCGTCAGGTTGCAAGTATTTGTTCTTTGTGTGCAGGTACCATTTACGTAGTGTTGCTTGGTTCTCCTACTAGATTGATACCTTGGTTTCACAACTGAGGGAAATACATATCGTAGTTGTTATGCATCATCTCTTCCTCTTTGGGGAAATACCGACGCAGTCTCATGCGACATCACCTGCCTTGTGGGGGCATTGGGCACCATCTTGCGTTGATTATTTCTCCCAAAAATCACATATATTCCATAAACAATCTCCTTAAATTTCTATCATGTTTGGACCTTCCTAGATATGGATTTTCTACGAAACAAAAAACATGCAAAAAACATAAACGGGCAATGAGAAAATATTGACTACCCCATCGCTAGCCGAATCCATGGGTGCCTGCCAACTTTCAAATTTTTCAGGGAGTGTCCTTTATAATTTTTTGTTTATGATTGGCATCCCTATTACCAGTGTTTCTCATAAATTTGACAAGCGAATAAACTCTGGTCATGAGTAAAACACACCTAGCATGGAAGATATTGACTACCCCATCGCTATATGAGGAGTATGAGCACACAAAAAATATGTTCATTTGAGGATTTTAGAGATGACACATGCAAATTTACTTGGAATGACAGGGTAATACCGTATATAGGTAGATATGGTGGACTCTTTTGGCATAACATGTTTTTAGGATTTGGATGCACAAGTAGTATTTCCTCTTAGTACACGATAAAGCTAGTAAAAGACCCACGGCAACCACTTTACCAAGCACAAAAACCACAATCAAGGTGATAACCTACAAATCTTTAACACCATCAAGGTTGAATTTAGAATTTATCAAACATGTGTGAACATGTGCCAAGTCAATCATCCATCCTCCACTGGGAGATACTTAACACAACAACATGATAGGTTTAACTTAATAAACTAATGCTCATTGTCGTTATAATACAACTCTCTTGATTAAAGATATGAACTATCATAGTCTCACTTCTATTTTAATGAATTAACCGGAGTATGCATGTTTATTTCTCAACATACATATAACAAACTAAGAACATTGCATTCAAGTCATTCACAAGTTTCACTCTAAGGATATAAGTGAAGCACAAGAGTAAATAATAAACTACTCCAAAAGATATAAGTGAAGAACAAAGAGTAGTTAAGTAAATATGTAGCTATGAAAAGACTCTCTCTAAATCAAAATTTTAGATCTAAGGATTATATCAAACATCAAACATAATAAAAATACATTACAAGAAAAACACATATTATATGAAGAATTAAAGTATAGTTCCGAGTAAGGTATACCGATAGTTTCGAATACGAAAGAGGGGATGCCTTCTGGGGCATCCCCAAGCTTAGACGCTTGAGTATTCCTTGGATAATACCTTGGGGTGCCTTGGGCATTGCCAAGCTTAGGGTCTTGCCACTCCTTATTCTCCTTCTATTGTCATCACACCCAAAACTTGAAAACTTCATCCACACAAAACTTGAAGGAATCGATGAGATGAATTAATATATATAAGAAAATAAATCATTCACTTTGGTACTGTCAAGAGAAGATTCATAATTGCTATCATATAATTCCTACTATATTATATCATTTCCATAATTTATATCACTTAATATAAGCTATGGAAACTACAAAACAAGCAAACAAAGAAAACTAGACAAAATCTATCAAAAATAGAACATCACGTAAAGAT
The DNA here is from genome assembly GCF_018294505.1 of Triticum aestivum. NCBI lineage: Eukaryota > Viridiplantae > Streptophyta > Magnoliopsida > Poales > Poaceae > Triticum > Triticum aestivum. The sequence goes on along the minus strand of NC_057806.1, from coordinate 400,757,397 downwards.
CTAATTTTTTTGTCATACTTCCGTAACTCCATTTTTTTGGAAAAAATAAGTCAAAGTAGAAATTTGCATAAAAGTATTGTATATTTTTTTAGAAATTGATCACATTCCAGTATAGAATGATAATTCATATAATGGATGTAAAAGTATTTGATTTTTCACAGAACCAAATAAACAAGCATCAATATCACCCTAAAGGTTTAACTTGGCACTTTATTGAAATAAAAGATGCAAAACATGATTACTACATTAGTAATAATCATGTAAACCCACAAAAACAGTAAGGATAAATATTGGGTTGCCTCCCAAAAAGCGCTTTTCTCTAAAGCCTTTTAGCTAGGCATTGATATTTTTAATGATGCTCACATAAAAGTAAGAATCTAAACCCAAAGGGAGAATCATGAGTCATATAGAAAACACATGTAAGCCTATCCCACTTCCTATGCATATGAATTTTATAAGTAAACAATTTATTGGAGAAAGAATTAACTAGCATAGTAAGACAAAACAAGTGTAACTTTAAAACTTTCAACATAAAGAGAGGAAACTTGATGTTGTTGAAATATATATAAGCATATCTTCCTCTCTCATAATAATTTTTAGTAGCATCATGAATAAATTCAACAATATAATTGTCACATAAAACGTTCTTTTCATGACCCAACAAGCATATAATTTTTATTTATTTCCACATAAGCAAATTTCTTCTTATTCATAATGGGAGTATCATAAAAAACTTGAACACTATAAATGGATTCCACATTAAAAGAGTAATGTTTAGTAGGATGACCATAACTATGACAAGTCTCACAATAATAATTATCACTACTATTTTTAGCATAAGTTTCATCACAATAACCATCATCAATAGCAACTTTGTTCTCATCATAATCAATTAAAACCTCTTCCGAAATAGTGGAATCATCATTAAATAAAGTTATGCCCTCTCCAAATCCACTTTTATCATTAAAATAAGATTCAACACCCTGCAAAATAGTGGGATAATTAATATCTAGAGTTGACACTCCTTCAAACCCACTTTCATCTTTATTGCAATCATCATAAATAGGAGGCATGTAATCATCATAATAAATTTGCTCATCAAAAGTAGGGAGGCCTAAAAAGATCATCTTTATTACACATAGCACCCCCAAGCTTAGATAACCATTATTTGTAGCAAATACATTCTCAAACATGTCACTCTCATCAAACACATCATCCCCAAGCTTATGGTTTTGCATATCATTAGCATCTCCTTCTAAATAATCACTCCCATCATTAATAGCATGAATAGCACCAATAGTATAACAATAATTATCATCATAATTTTTCAAGTTGGTTCCAATTTTTTTCAAGATTATAATAAGTATCAAAATTATCTCCACAATCATAACCATCATAGCAAGTAGCAGGCATAACAAAATCATCCTCGATAGTTTCTACGAACATTCTGTCATAAGAATAAAAACAATATCGTCATCAAGTGCATCATTTTCCACAACTCATGATCTAATCACATAGGACATGCTCTTAAGAGCAACATTATTTGGGGGATATACCCTTTTACCCTTGCTTCTCCTTCTTCTATTTCTCTTATTCTTCACCACATTAAGTGTTGTTTCAATTAATTTCTCCCAACTTCTTCTGGTGGGTAGGGCGCGCCGGCCTGCCTTATGGGGGCCCCGGGCACCAACTTGCATTGATTATTTCTCCCAAAAAAGACATATATTCCATAAAAAAATATCCGCAAATTTTCATCGTGTTTGGACCTTCCTAGATATGGATTTTCTGCAAAACAGGAAGTGGCACTGTGCACTTGATTAATAAGTTAGTCCATAAAAATAATATAACAGTGCACCAAAACCAAATATAATTGATGTAAATATAGCATGAATACTTCATAAATTATAGATACGTTGGAGGCTTATCACCCCCCACCCGAGATCTACCGGATTTAGCTCCGTTGGCCACCACATGTTGCCTTGCTAATTTTTCGCCCACACTAGATCCCGCACCAGATCTGCCACGCCCCCTGCCAACCTACCTCATATGACGTTAGCCTCGCATGTTCTCCTTGGTCTCCACGTCGATCGCAACTAGTGTGTGTCATCCACCCACCCAAATTCCCATCTCCACCCCGCACAATACTCCTGGGCACGTCACTCCGCTGCGGACCACATCCACAACCAAGTATGCAGTTCCCACCCTTGCAACTTTGCTAGCAAACTCACATAGGCCCCCTTAGATCATGTGCCTGCCATCCAAGTTTCTCCTGTCTGAGATCCCATGTAATCTGCCTCTCCTTTTGCATCGAACTCTGCCACTTCGTCACGTCTCCCTTTTAATGTGTTTTTGATAGTCCACACACAATACACACTAGATGCACACCTAGGTGTAAGTGCAGTTAGGGGTCTTGGAAACTGTCATGACGCTTTGCGGATGAATGTCACTAGGGTGACTATAAAAGGATTTTGTGGTAGTCTATGACTCCCTCCAACTCAATGCATGCTCGAGTGCCTGTTTCTTTTTATAGATTCTTCCCGATATATTTCTCATATTCCTTCCTCGTAATTGGCATCAAGCAATGATAGATGAGTTTAATGCTTTAATAACAGATGGAACTTGGTCTTTGGTTCCTAAACCTGTATATTTCAATGTGGTTAGTGGCAAGTGGATATTTTGCCATAAATTCAACAGTGATGGTACATTGGCTCGCTACAAGGCAAGTTGGGTTTTTCGGGGGTTCACCCAACATGGGATTGGTTATGGTGAGACGTTCAACCAGGTTATCGTGCAACAGCGGCCCTTACTCCTTGCCGCGGATGCACACGCGGAGGTTCAACAAGAGAAAGAACGAGCAAGGATATGCTGAGGCACATGAGGAGGCGGTGCTCGAGTAGGTTTAGAAGTTTTTTTGAGAACTAGTAGGTTTAGAAGTAGGCTCTAGAGTAGCGGACGAGCAATAGGTCGTGGCCTCATGGACCTCTTTTGGGCTGGACCAACCAACATATTATTTATATTTATATTTATTATTGATCTAGGGTCTTCAATGGCTATTTTTGCATGCGAATTGTAACTATTCTGAGATGGAGATAGCAAGTTCACGAACTAGATCTTCGATTCCTGTATCAGAGATGTATACCCCTACCTAACCCTATTCATAATATCATAGCAAATTCAAATCGCGAACTGAACGAATGACGAATTAGGTAACTATGCTTCTGTCACACCAACATGCTCAACTGCAACCCCATCAATACACCTATTGGCCAAGTAAAAAAATACACCTATGGACGCTCATTCTAAATCCTCCTTGATCGATGCCAAACTGGTTCCCGACCCCACCCTCTAGAATCTTGCCAGGTCTTACAAACACATCGCCTTAACATGCCATATAATTCTCATGTTGCCCAACAAGTTCTCGTATTCATGCATGATCGAGCGACTCACATCTACAACTGATTAAATACATACTGCGGTACTTCAAGGGGGCTTCTCACCGTGTGCTTTGATTCTACACAGCAGCATCACATGATCTTGTGGCATACATTGCTCAATCTGCCTCCTGCCCACGATGCCAAGACACCTGTGAGGATGCCCTTCACCTCATTTGCAACTGCTCCTATGCTGTCCAAGTGTGGTCTCTCTTGGGGCTACCTACACCGACCTCCCTCATTGCTCTACATCAACCCCCAACAATTTCGGGCCTCAACCTCAACATCTGGCCATCGGTGGTCTTGACCATTGCTTGGAAGCTCTGGGACTCCAGGAATGCTTTGGTGTTCAGAAATGAGGACCACCCCTCCCGAGTAACACTAAGGAATATTGTTGCTAACTTCTCTCTCTGGGTTTTCCGTTTTAAAAAGACAGATGATAGACATTGTGCTACACAGTGGCTCCATTTCCTTTCCTATGCAATTCCTACTAGGTGAAACTTGTTCATCCATGGTTCTCTTTTAATGCTCTGCTGCATCATTTGAGTCGTAATATATTCAGGTGGGGAAGCTCTCCCCCCTGGTGACCGTTCAAAAAAAAACTTGGTGTCCTGGTCATCCAAACAACACACAATATCACGGTCGAGTGCAAAGGGAGAATACTATACCATTGCAAATTGCTCGACAGAATCATGCTGGGTCGGCTCCTTGATGAACTACATCACCCTCCTTCTCGCGCCACACTTGTTTATTCGACAGCATTAGTGTAAGGTATGTCTCTTCAAGTCCGGTACAACATCAACGTACCAAACATGTGGAAAATGATCTACACTTGGTTTATGACTATGTTACCCTTGGTGAAGCACGGGTTCTGCATGTTCCATTGAGCTCTCAATTTGCAGATGTTTTCACCAATCTCAAGTTTTACAATTAGTTCGTGCCTGAACATCCTCTCCGGCTGTGTTCCAACATTAACATGAGTTTGTAACGTTGCATGTACATGTTATCGTATTCTTTAGATCTCCACCCGACGCATGGCCTGCGTGCCTTTTGTGTAGGGCATTTGGACTATACTCCCCCTCTCAGATATGTGTTGTACACTCTGTACTAATTCAACAATCAAGGAGATCAATTGATTTTAGTTGAAACAAAGGTGGGTTGCAAGGTTGTAAGATCACAAATTTTGAATCAGATTGGAACTCCTATGTAAGATCGCAAACTGCAGGTACGTAATATTTTCCACTCACTAGAAAGCGGTCCAACCAAGCAATTGGAGCTGTGACTCAGCATCATCCCAACAAGAAGTTTGATCCAATAAGTCCGATGTTAGAAATCAATCAATGGTGTACCCAGTCACCAAAAAGAGGTGCTTAGTCAAACGACAGACTTCTCACGTAGAAAATACATAGGCAATGTAGGAATAAATACTCTTAGGTTACGAAAACAATCTAGAAAAGTTGAAATATGAACACCGTGTAAATTTAGTGAGGCGCATGGGTGGACTTCCCCGATCTTGATGCCACTGACTCCTATGTAGTCAGTGTTTAAAACATTTATATAAGTTTGCATAAAAAAAGTTAGATGTATTTGCATGTTGAGTACGACAGATGTAAAAAAGATAAGTCTTGTTTTGGTTGAATATGCTTTGCGAAATAGAATACTGAAGTTCCACAACAGCATTGATAAAAACTAGTCGCACAACCACCTTAACATCTCACACAACCATTGTTCACTCTTTTTAACAACAGGCAGCAAACTACAGAAGTAACAACTAACAACAACGCCTGGAGACATCTCACATACAGAAATGGGCACAACAAACCACAAGGCAAATTCAAGTTCACACAAACTAAAAGGTGTGTTTGGATGGGGGTATTTGTCTCAAGAGAGTTTTGGTACCCCTCGCCCAAACAATCCTAATCTCGAGACAAAGTGTGACCAGCACACTACAAAAGGAACGACGCCCACCAGATGAGTTGACAACATCCCCAGCCAGAACTGCTTATAATATAAAGGAACAACTTCTCCCGAAACCCTGCAAAGATGGCTGCTGAATAAGTACAGTGCCAATCAATATAGCAACATATAGAGAAAAGTGTCTGTTACCTATTAGGTCTGAAATTTATTTTCTTTTCAATATCTGTAGCCAAGCTCAGAAAGTGTGTTGAACATCTTCAGACAATGAGGGTGACGGCGATTGACATTTTGAAGGGAAAGGATAGCAGTGGCCAATCGATCCCGAAGAGGAACCTGGACACAGCAAGGAACTCTTAGCATATCTGTTTCTGAGCTAGAAAATATACTATGAAAACAAATCATGGCCGAGGCAGATTACCTTGCAGGTTGTAAGGGCTCTAGAGATGACATAATTAGCAAACTCATCTGACACTAAATCTCTGAAGGGATGATACAGAATCAATTCATGAACAATGTTAGATCGATCTCTGTCATTAAAAACTTCTAGGCACGTTTCAACCACATTGCTGCTATATCTTTGTCTTGAGAGTGTCACATAATTAGACCTGAAGCGGGATGCGATAATTGCCAAGTACGATGGGTTTCTTTGTTTCAGGACGTACTGAACAATGTAGTTTCTGGAAGAAAAAATGAAAGAGAAACGGTAAGCCTTTCAGGGCACAAAATTGTGATTCATAGATCAACAGATCGAAAAATTACTTATGGTGGTACTTGGTAGTAATAATGCCCCCCCCCCCCCCCCCCCCCCCGCAATTTTGTTTCATATAATGGCCATCATAGAACAACAGTACTGCTAACTCGATCTTTTGCTTCCCAATACTTCAGGTTATATTACCAATTCTGAGATAACATTGCTAAATTGTATTATTAAAGTAAATACAGTACATGCAAAACATTTACATTCAGACATGAAAAATATAGATGGATAATGCATATGTACCAGTTATGCGTACGATATAAAATGAGAACACACAAATTGAGCTAAGCTTGAATTCAATTTTTTTTGCAGGAATCTGCTTGAAAAGGCTAAATGTTTGGGATTAATTAAAGGCTGCCAGATAATTGTTTGATGTGTTTGCATCGAATAGAATGATGGTCAGTAGGATTATCATCAAAATTCATTATAGATAGTTACCCAAAACGATTTTGAGCAAGATCAGTGCTGCAACAAGAGACTTTTGATAAAACATTATCCTTTTCTGTCCATCCGACATGCTCCAGACAACTTTGCAGGAGGGACACTCCATGTGGATGAATAGCAAGTGCTAAGCAGTTCGTAGCAACAGCATCAAAAATAAACTGCCAATATAATGCAAAATGTCAACACATGGGGCATGGAAATAAGAGGAAGTAACATAAACTGAAAGTAAGCACGACAGGCAAGACAAAATTTTGATATGGCTTCATTCTCGGTTCTTGCAATAACATATGAGAGATGACTTACAAACTGTGAAAAAGATGTAGCGTCAATGAATACATTTTGAAGCAAAGATAAAATGGTAAGCAACTGTTCAGCAAAACACATCGACAATATTTATCCAAAATATTATTTAACTATAACTTCATACATCTAAATTAATGTCCAGACACCTTGCCTGGAACCACTTTATCCCTTTGAAATCAACATGGGACCTATGTACGTGAGAACAAAATACAAGGGCATGCTTGATTCCCTTGTCACTGCAAAACGAAAATGGCCACCTAAAATTTCCTATCAAAGATATGTATTTGTATTGGTCAGAATCTTGCTGTACTAAAAGCTGCTTCTCATGGCCATGGTCAAGAGCCAAATTTGACTACCCAATGTGGGCAAGGTTTGATTTTCTGTGATGTTGTGGTCTGCCTGAATATATAGTGCTTAGTCATTGTTTCACGGTACTCAATTTAACCTTTCAAGGTAAAGAACAAAATACATTACCTTACTAATCTTATTTCCTTGAGCATTGCTCATGTGGGTTAGTTTTTCCTTGCTTAACAAAGCAAGGTGATCAAGAGATCTAAACATGCCCCCACTATTACAATAGAGTTACTGGACTATGCCCATCTACATGAATCACACAAGCACTATTTGTACTAATAGGATTGCTACATTTGGGTAAACGGGAACTGTTTATTGAAGTTGGTAGCCAGTACACAATTAATTTTCCAAATAAAAATCTACTAAATTAGCATGACTGCAAGTGTGTGTAACACACTCCTGTGCTTACCTACTCTTGAAAATGGTATATACATCATCTTGGGAAATCTACAGCTGGTTAATAATGCAATGTTTCGTCATTTGTGCACAGACAAGAAAAGAAACTTCACATATTCTGGTGGATACACACATTGGTTAATTATAAACACAATGCAATGGCAAATCCATTTCTTAGTTGTATTATTGCTCTGGATTGAGTAGCTTTATAAGCAACAACGAAATCATGCAAAAATGTTACTACCACAACACAATAATCACACATTGGTATCTATTCACACATTGGTATCTATATCTGCGCCAGTTAGAATCTGGATGGGGAATAAATTCAAAGTACCTCAGCAAAGTATGGATGAGGAACACACTGCACCAAGGCATGCACCACCATGAGTCTACTCGAATCCGTTACAAGGCGAGCCATCATAAACGGAGTCACCCATGGCACGATTGCATCTCTCAGAAGCTCCAGTGATTTCTCGGATATGCAGGAATTGATCATGCTCACCACCTCACCTGACCTGAAAGATATCAAACAAACTTCATATTTAACATCCTCTGCAGCGAACCGGCAAGACCAGAAACAACAAGCCAAAGGGGAAACGCGAGTGTTATATGCACATGCCTCGCAGCACAAATCTTGAAAAACTTCTTGTGGTCTCGAGTGATTCTAGCGACGATCGCTTCCTGGAGCATATGGTTGCAGCGGTTGAGGACGACAACGAGCAGGCGGGTCCCGTGGCTGCTCTCGATGAGAGGGACGGCGTGCTGGACTATCACCGCTGCCACGGCGTCCGCGTCCTCGGGGGCTCCCCAGAACAGCATGTTGAGCACCGTTTGCTCGTTCTTGGCGAGAAACAGGACGATGTCCTCGACCAGCTGTGTGCTGGCGGCGCGCCCAGGAAACGCCCTTGCGCGGGCGTACGCGTCGCCAGACCAGGTGGCGCGCGGCGGCACGGATCCCGCGGCGCGGAAGTTCTGGTGGACAGGGGCGCGACCGCGGCCGAGATGATCGCCCGGGAAGTGCCATTCGTCGAGCACCCTACGGCCGCCGGGTACCCCCGTCGGCGGCGGCGGCACCGGGCCGGCCTCCTGCACCACGAGCGACAGAACCCTCGTCACGGATAAGGGAGGCCGGTACAGGCCCCCCTGCTGCCCAGGGCGCTCAGGAACCGCCGGAAGTGGGAGGAGGCCGTCCGCCGCGGCCGCGTCCTCCTGGCGCCGCCCCTGGGCCTCAACCTCGGTCTCGCGGATGCCGAGCCGCCCCACCTCCCTCGCGATGTCCTGGAACAGTAGCTCGTCCTCCTCGGACAGGCGCCTCTCCTCCTCCGCCGCCGCCGGCGCCAGCCGCAGCTCCAAAGCCATCCGGAAACCACGCGCCCTGGAGCACGGGCGAGGGGAAAGCTCGCGGCTTTGAGGGTGGATGGAAGTGGGGATTGGAGGGATCGGACTGGGGATCGCCTTCCTTTAATTTCACAGGAATTTTTTTTATTCCCCCGGATTGTTTCCTTGGGGACGAAGATGGGAGGAAGGAGGGAGAGAAAGCCGCGGGCGGGTTTTGTACATCGGGATGCGTGGGGTTTAGTCGGTTCGTTCAGTTCGTTAATGGCGTCGCGCAAGCGCAAGCGCAAGAGCCCGGCGTGCAAGTGCGCGTGCGCGGGCTGCTTACATGTGGGGCCTCGTGGACGTGCGAGTGGGACGATGCCTGTTCTTGAGGGCGGCGGCGTGCGAGGTAAGATTTCGGGCGTGCGAGGGAGGGTGCCATGGGTTGTTTTGCTGGTATAAGATTGGTGGGATATTTTTCTCTTTTCTTTTCTGTTACAATCAGGTTTAAGGTTTAGACCAGCGCTGTTTAATCTCGTCGCCATGCAGATTTTTAGGGCGTTTCTGAACCGATTACACGTGTGCTAAGTGTACTACACATATGCAATGCTAACCCCTATTTTTCCTTGAAAAATGCAAAGTACATAAATGTACTACCCTGAAGCGAAGATATGCTGATTATTTAGTCCGTGCTTGGATTTTCGGAGATGGGTATATTTCTTCACGCAAAGTTGAAAAATTTAAGATCTCGTTTGAAACATGTTGATTTGACCGTATCTCTGCGCTAAATCATTCAATTATACCTCGGATCGGAAACGGCATTTAACTACAATCATTGCCATTAAATGTGGTGACGGTGGCTCGTTCACATTTTCTAAGGGATGTGCCATGGCACGACTCGTTCACATTTTCTAAGGGATGTGCCATGGCACGACAGACTTGGCATGACACATGTGTGGTCAATTGCACGTCAACCCTGCACATCTTTGAGGACGGTAACATGTCACAAATATTGCATATTTAGTTGTTGCTCTGACTACTAGAGAATGCATGCAAGAAAAAATGGACAAATAATTTCATTCATGTCACAAATACTTCCCCTTTGTCAAAAAAATAATTGAACGTAGATGTGAAGAGAGATGACACCGAGGAGGGAAAATGGCGGCTATGAAAAAGCTTCCTAAGTAGAAAAACAATGTTGCTCTTCGATGGTGTATCGCGCCTGTGGTGAGCCAACACACGCTTGAGTACGGTAGGTGGGGTTGTTGTGACACAATTTTCTTCGTCGCATGTCTGGGAGTGCACAGGGGCACGCAGGTGGGAGGCGTGTTGGGGCCGTGCTGTCGGGAAAGGGATGGAGCATACACACACGTGTGCGCTGCCAAAGCTCGCATTGCTAGAGCCGCGTTGTCGGGTTGGGTGTAGGGCCAACCAGTGTGTGCACGACAACAACTCGCGTGTTAAAGCTGCGTTGCCGAGTTAGGGGGTAGGGCCAAGCCGGTGTGTGCACGACAGCAATTGGCATGTTAGAGTTGTGTCGTTGGGCCAGGGAATGGAGCCCAAGCAGGCGCATGCTCTGCAGCTGGCATGGTGAAGCACCATGTAGGGGACGGGCCCATGCAGGGGCATGCACTGCAACGGTTGGCGTGTTGGAGTCGCGTTGCTAGGCCACGAGTTTGGGCCCACACAGGCGCATGCGCTGCAACACTTGGCGTGCTGTCGAACCTGGGGTGGGGCCCACGCAGGCGTGTGCGCTATCCTGGAGCCATGTTGTCGAGCAAGGTTGGGCCGGACATACATGGAGGTTTTTAGTTGTTCCTGTGCAAATTTCCAAATTCCCATAATTTCACCTTTTATTGGAAAAATAATCAATTTTTCATAAGTGCACACTTAGAAAGTTGAAATTTCCAAGAGGTCCCCTTTTGAAAAAAGGTTGGCGTGAAAGTGATCATGTCGGCCAGGATGGGTACACACTAGTTAGGTTTGCCAAGCATAAACGGGTTTGAGAGAGAAACATAGACTAGAGCAAAGGTGATCAAACTTGTTACATTTTTCTAAATATCATAGGAATATGGTTCCATAGGCAACTTTTCAAAGTTTTAAATATAAAATGAGCGTTGCTTACATGCTTGTAGACCATGGGGGAGCACCTTTCAAGTCTATGAGCGCTAGAGCACCTACTTTTGTGTCCCTAGTTAAGATTGTTTTCATGTTTGAAGAGGACAATATAACCTATCATATGTTTCAAATGTATCAAATCTCTTGGATCCATATGACAAACAACATGTATGTAAGAAAACGGAATTGAGTTCATATGCATTTGGTGACCATAGCAACATTTGTAGCCAAGAAAAGAGAAATATTATCCACAGGAAACTATCTCAGTTTCCCCGACTTCCTATGAAGAGACTTCAGTCCTATGTCTTCCTAGCACATTGTTGCTTTTATTTCATCCCTTTGACACTTTTTCGGACTCTAACAACCCAATATATAAGCCTACAAAAGCCCTAGTCCCCAGTCTCCTTAGCAAAGTCCTTGAAAAACTCTCATTCGAGTTTGGATACGTTGTTGCAAGTACCTATTGTTCTATTGCTAGTAGAATTTGCAAGTCCTCTAAAGTGTTTTTTAGCTATGACGAAATACAATTTATGATCATGCCTGGAATGAGGGATTAAAGGATATCATGTTTGTAATCTGTCGACAAAGCATACTGAGTACTGAATGATGACTTATGATATTTGATCGTCAATCGTATAGTGTTGTTCATAATGATGCGTCACTCTGCCATACTTGAAGTTCTTCATGATAATACCATGTCATGGATTTTGTTGCAGGCACAAGTGTGTCGTTCTATGAACTGGCAACATTCAGCCACCACGGCCGCAACCTGGGGACTACTCCTTAAAAGAGACATCATCCCAACTTGGGGTCTTATGGTACCAGGTGACAAGATCACAAGCACATATGACCTTCTGGAGTAGATGTTGTATCTCTAGTGCGTTTTGTCAAGGCTAAAGACCTTCATGCAAATGATGTGACTGGGAGTATGACCCATATATGGAGATTAAGCTTGGAAACTAAAGGTGCAACAACCATCACTTTGAGAAGAACACTAACCCTGAGTGGAACCATGTTTTTTCCTTCCTGAAGGAACGCATCTTGTCCTGCGATATCGAGGTCATTGTTAAAGGCAAGGACTTTACTAATGACAATATCATTGGGAGAGTTGTGGTTGACCTGGATGAACTTCCAAAGAGAAGAGCGACGCAAGCCCGCTACAACCGTGCCATTTATTAATTCTAGTATCCAAGCAAATTTTTTTGGGCATTTCTATAAAAACTACATATGAATGTGATTAGACATATGCAATGCTAACCTTTTTTCCTTTAGAAAATGTGAAGTACATAATTGTAAAAACATGAAAAGGTGCTAAAGATGTAGGCCACATTCGGATTTTCTTAGAGTGATATATTTCTTAACACAAACTTGAAAGTTGTAGATCTCTTTTCAAATCTTTTGATTTAATTGTATCTCTATGGTACATCCTTCAATTATAGCCGAGATCGCAAACGACGGATTACTACAAGCACTGCAATTAAATGGGGCGAACGGTGCCTCATTCACATTTTCTAAGGGATGTGCCATGGGGTGATGGATATAGCATGCTTCCTGTGTGGTGATACGTCTCCAACGTATCTATAATTTTTGAAGTATTCATGTTATATTAACATCAATTATATTATTTTGGTGCACTTTTTTAAGGAGTTTGCTAAGGAGACTGGGGACTAGGGCTTTTCGAGGCTTGTATATTGGGTTGTTAGAGTCCGAAAAAGTGTCAAAGGGATGAAATAAAAGCAACAATGTGCTAGGAACACATAGGACTAAAGTCTCTTCGTAGGAAGTCAGGGAAACTAAGATAGTTTCCTATGGATAATATTTCTCTTTTCTTGGCTACAAATGTTGCACCTTCCTGTTTTGGTGCACCTTGAAATTATAAAAGTGCACCTTCCTGTTTTGGTGCACTTTTATATTATTTTTCTAGACTAACTTACTAATTTAGTGCCCATTGAGAGTTGCTGTTTTCTGCATGTTTTTTGTAGAAAAACAATATCTAGGAAGGTTAAAATACCCCGACGATTTATTAGGATTTTTTATGGAATATTTATAATTTTGGGAGAAGGAATCAACACAGGAAGGTGCCCGAGGCCCCACACGGCCAGGGGCGTGCCATTGGCCAGGGTGGCTACTCCTTAAGTTTGTTGCAGTTGTTCTTTCGCAATAAGACATCTAGTTTATGGAATAAATCCCCTCAAAATTGCAGTCATATCGGAGTTATAGATCTCCAGATATGTAAGAAACGGTGTTTGGCTAGAAAACGGTATCGAAAAACAGAGAGACAGTGAGAAGGGATCCAATCTCGGAGGGGGTCTCACCCCTTCGAGAGCCATGGTGGACAAGGACAGAGGGGAGAAGCTCTCCCCATCTCGAGGGGGCATGGAGGAATAAGCAGGAGGGAGAGCCTCTCTCCCCTTCTCTCCCGGTGGCGCCGGAGTGCCGCCAGGGAAACCATCATCGCGACGATCATCTTCATCAATGTCGTTGTATTCACCAACATATTCATCACATTCCTCACCTCTTTTTAGCAGTCCACTCTCCCGCAACCCACTATAATCCCCTACTTGAACATGGTGTTTTGATGCTATGAATTATTATCCAAAGATATGTGTTTTCACTATTGTGTCTAAGTAGATTACTTTCGACATATGGGTCAATTGGTGAATTCCATGATTGGTTTGAGTTGCTTGTGGTTATGTTATTGTCCTTTGCTGCCCATTATATGACCGCACACGTGGATCGCGCCATAGGGGTTAGTTGTATGTTGACAAGACTATGCATATGGAAACATGAGTGACTGAAACATCGTCGGACCATGGAAATTGATACATACAAGATTGAAGGGGGACCAATATATCTTAATATTATTGTTGGGTTTTACTTAAATGAACTTGTTAGTAGTTGCGGATGCTTGCTAATATTTCCAATCATGAGCGCATAAAATTACATGTAAGAGATATCATGCTTGCAGAGGCCTCTCCATTGCAATGATGACCGGTTTAGTAACTTAGATGACTGCTTAGGGACAATTCTGCACACCATACCACCACTATTCCACACTCACTATTTGTATTATATTGTATCTTTACTTAGGCATCACCTATTATTTATGTTTACCTTCTTTATTGTCTTGCAAACCTATCATTTCATACCCAAAGTAGTTCTAGTTTTTTTCCTAGATAAAGCAAACACTTGATGTATGTAGGCTTGTATCAGTGGCAGATAAGACCTGAGAGAATATTGATATTACCTTTAGCTCCTTGTGGGTCTGACACTTCATACTTTCCACCTCCATTATTGGAAAGTGCTACAACAATTCCTTGCACTTTGGGATTATCATGTGGTCACTAGCATGTGAACTCTACACAACTTCAAAAATGGTAAGGTGTGATAGAATCAGTCATTCACACAACATGAAGCACCTCACATGAGAATACCAAGCTCCACACTTGTTTTTTTTTTCATTTTTATAGTGCCCTAAAATAAAATGAAACATATAGGGGACATATGAGTGTTATTTTCTTATTAAAAGGCCGACTATGCAACTTTGGATGGAACAATATTGCCTATTTAGTTATTGCTCGGGCTACTAGGGACTGGACACATCGGAAAAATTGGACAAAATAATTCATTCATGTCACAAATACTTTATCGTTTGTCAATATTTTAATTGGACCTAAAGGTAAAGATAGATCACTTGAGCACACGGAGGAGGGAAAATGACGGCCACAAAAACACTTCTTGAGTATAACAAAGTTGCTCTTCCATGGTCTAACATGCATGTACTGAGGAAGCACGATTTCCCTCTTCATGTGTGCTGGAGAGCTCATAGAGGGGGGGGGGCAGGGGGCACACATGGGAGGCTTGCCGGGGCCACTATGTCAGTGAAGGGGTGGATATCACCCATGTGCGTATGTGCTAGAGTTGACATGATGGACCCAAGTTGTTGAGTCGGGGTGGGGCCAAGTAGGTGCGTGCACTGCAACAGTTGGCATGTTGGAGCTATGCCATTGGGACAAAGAGTAGAGCCAAAGAAGGCATGTGTGTTGCAACTGGAAAGCTGGAGTCACCTTATCGGTCTAGGGAATGGGGCCGATGTAGACACATGCGACACAATAGTTGGCGTGCTGGATTCGTGCTGTCAGGCTATGCGTTCGGTCCACACAGGCACATGCTCTTGAATAGGTGGCGTGCTATCGGGCCAAGGGTGGTGCCCATGCAGGCGCGTGCACTGAAACCACTAATGTTCTGGAGCCACGTTGCCTGGATAGGGTTGAGCCCGACAGACATGGCATTTTTTCAGTTGTTGCCCCGTGCAAGTTTCCAAATTCCAATATTTTCATCTCTTTTTAAAGAAAATCTATATTTCATAAGTGCATATTTAGAAATTTGAAATTTTGAAGAGGTCTTATTTTTTTTGAAAGTTAAAATTTCATAAGTTTCAAAATTTTAAACCAATGGTAAGATTTTCCAAATGTTGGTAATGTAATTTTAAATAGTGCCAAAAATTAGAAGTTGCTCGAAATTGTAAGTGCCTAAAACAACCTATCTGTAACATCCCAAATTTTCAATTTGGAATGTTATACACTAGATCATCATTGCATATCATATTTTATCGCATTTTGGCTGATCCTAGAAAATTCTACGGAACTAAAGGACCCTCGGAGAGAGTTAGGGATTTCGTTATTTTCCTATTTGAGTTTTCTCAAATTTTGAAAATAGGATCATTCAATTTTAATTATTTTATCTTTAATTATTTCTATTACAAAAATATGAGAGAGGGAATAAAATGACTTTCCCGAAACAAAGAAATATTGAGGATTTAATAAAAAATCAAATAAGATTTTATTTTGGTTTTATTTGCTATTTTATTTGAATTTAGGAAAAATGCGTGTTTTTCAAAATTGCATTTAGGCCCCAAATAAATGTTCATCCTGTGCGGCTTGATTGTAGAAGTCGGGGAAAATTTATTTCGGGATTTTTGGAGTCCGTTTAGTATTCCTTTTGTTTTTTTCTGGGCGTAACTATTTAAAAAAAACGCAACCGACCTAACGGGCCGTGTCCGACCCGGACACTTGGCCCGACCGGATTTATAAGCCGGGGAGGCCCAGCCAGAGCCCCCCAAACCCTAGCCGCCCTAGCCGCCCCACCGTCGCCGCCTTTGCCGCCTTTGCCGCCGCTTCCGCCGCCGCCGCCGGATCGCGCCGCCGCCGCGCCTCGCTGCCCGCACCGCCGCCCCGCGCCGACCCCGCAGCTCGCCGGAGGTAGACCTCGCCGCCGCCGTTTTTTTTCGAAAAACCGATCGGTTTTTCGTCGGTTTTGTTCGATTTTTTAGTTTCGTTTTTTTATAGATCGGTTTTCCGGTTTATTTATTTAGCGAGCATTCGCTCGTTCGTTCGTTTTAACGAATGTGTTCATCGCTTAGATCCAGTTAACGAACGTCTGTTCGTTAATCTGTTCATCGTTTTTCTTTTCTCGGATTAAATCCACGATTTTTCTGATCGCGATTCCTGATCCGTTTTTCGCTCTGGTATAACTTTTCGCTCGTTTATCGGAATCAGGCGATTCAAGCGCCTGTAGTTTCGTCTCGAAACCCTCTTTCCGTTTAACCAACTCAAACAAGTTTTTGCCACTGTAAAAATTGCCCTAGATCCAGAATAGTAAACGAAGCATGTTTCTTTTGCCGCTTGTCTTTCGTTGCAATGTTTGATTTGATTCTTGTTGCCAACCGGAGTTCTTAAGTTGAACTTTCTGGTTAGGTCTCTTATTCGAGTTTTACCTGTGCATTAGTTGAGTACTTATTGTATGATTGTTTGTTTGTGATAGAGTACCCGGAGTGCGCCGCTTGCTACTTTGAATCGCTAGGTTTCCCGAATCATCAGCAAGGCAAGTAACACTTTGACCATACCTCCAACTACCCAGTTTTTATTGCATTAGATCAATCCTCACACATTGCATGGTTAGGATCTAACTAAATTGTGGGTTTGGGAAGTAGTTGAGGTAGTACCTATTACCTGTTTATTATCAAACCTTTGGGAGTTACTTCTACGTTGCTTTTTATGCTATGCTATGCTAGTAGACGTGGATTGGGTGAGTGTATCCATGACAGATGTAAGATTGTTAAATTAATGGTTTATCTAAGGTGGCAACTTAAATACACATCTGGGTGGATTGAGGCACCTGGGTACTCCAGCGATTGCCTGTTTTCTTTTGGACCGCCACCCAGGCTCAAAGGGATCATGAGATTATTCATGCTAGAAACTTCCGTGTGCAGCCACAAGCTACTATGGGATCTAGTATAGTTGAGTAAGTTGTGCGAAGTCTTACAGTGGTAGACTAGCAGATGTAGGGGAAAGTAGGTGTAACGGTCTACCCGATCGTAAGGTGCTAGCGCTTCTGAAAGACTATGTCTTCGTCATCCGTTTATCAAACACCATGTAGTGCGAGAATCCCAACGGAGGAGATCGAGTCTTGTGGGGAAAAGTGCACAAACCTCTACAGAGTGTATGAACTAATCATGGTTAGCCGTGTCCCCGGTTATGGACATCTTGAGTATCTAGTATCTGGATTATCATGTGAATCTCATCATGTTACTCTAAATTAATTTTGACAGGTTTTGATTAATAATGATGCTTAATTGGGATTGAGAATGCTGTCAACCATTGTCAATGTTTAACAACTACCATGTTAGTTAATAAAAAATTATTCCTTTGCAGTAGGGAAAATTAGCTTTATGCAAAACTGTAACCATAGAGCTTTCCACCAGCCAAATATGCATATAGTATAGCCTATATATTTCATTACTCTCTATGTGTTACATTGCCAACATATTCCATGTGCTGACCCGTTTCGGGCTGCAACGTTCATGTTGCAGACTTTTCAGACGATGATTAAGGTGCTTTTAGGTCGTGGTTCTATACTCGGTGATGCCGTTGGAGTTGATGGACTCACTTATCTTCCAAGCCTTCCACTGTTATCGTGTTAGATGGCCTTAAGCCATATTTATTGTAATAAGTTCTCTTTTGAGACACTCGATGTAATAAGTGTGTGATTGCTACTCTGTTATAAATCCTTCAAGTACTGTGTGGTGTCAGCATTACTGATCTAGGGATGACACCTGAGCACAGAGATTGGACCGTTTGAGGTCTGGTCGCTACACTATCACAACCACCTTTTAGTGTTAAAAAATTTATTAGTAGACAAATTGTGATTACGAATTTTGTTTACTGAAAACCTAATGGGTAGATCGGGTAAGTTTATCCCTGTGCTTCATGAACTTTGAGTATGACTTGTTCCTATTTGGAAACTTGACCTTCCGTTTGTATAGGAATTGCCTTTTGTTAGGTAGTACTTTGTGAACAATGATCTCTATTAGAGTACCAATGTCTAGTTTTTTTTAAGGCGTAGACTTTTTATCTTCTCTAAAACTAGGAGTAGTCTTTGTTATGTCAGCCAAAGTTAAGTTCTTTAGTGTAACCGGGAAATCAAACAAAAAAGTATTTGTGCATGCATGTCACACTTTTAACTATCCTTAAGCATGCATTATACATTTTATTTTGTTTACAAAAATTCTCATTTGAGTTTAAATGTGTTGTTGCAAATACCTATTGTTCTATTGCTGGTAGAATTTGCAAGTTCTCTTAAGTTTTTTAGCTATAACAAAATACAATTTAGGATCATGTCTGGAATGAGGTAGTAAAGGATATCGTGTGTGTGATGTGTTGGCAAAGAATTACTAAGTACTGACCCATGGCTTGCAATATTTTATCATCAATCCTACATTGCTATTTGTAATGATGTGTCGGTTCTACCATACTTGAATCTCTTCTTGGTAATACCTTGTCATGGATTTTGTTGCAGGCACAAGTAGGTCCTTCTGCAAACTAGCAAGATTTTGCCACTGCAGCCGCGACTTGGAGACTACTCCTTTAAAGAGATAAAGCAAACGCTTGATGTATGTAGGCTTGTATCAGTGGCAGATAAGACCTGCGAGAATATTGATATTACCTTTAGCTCCTTGTGGGTCTGACACTTCATACTTTCCACCTCCATTATTGGAAAGTGCTACAACAATTCCTTGCACTTTGGGATTATCATGTGGTCACTAGCGTATGAACCCTACACAACTTCAAAAATGGTAAGGTTCGATAGAATCAGTCATTCACACAACACAAAGCAGCTCACATGAGAAGACCAAGCTCCACACTTGTTCTTTTTCCATTTTTATAGTGCCCTAAAATAAAATGAAACATATAGGGTACATATGAGTGTTATTTTCTTATTAAAAGGACGACTATACAACTTTGGATGGAACAATATTGCTTATTTAGTTATTGCTCAGACTACTAGGGACTACACACAAGGAAAAAATGGACAAAATAATTCATTCATGTCACAAATACTTTATCGTTTGTCAATATTTTAATTGGGCCTAAAGGTAAAGATAGATCACTTGAGCACATAGAGGAGGGAAAATGACGGCCACAAAAACGCTTCTTGATTATAACAAAGTTGCTCTTCCATGGTCTAACACGCCTGTAGTGAGGAAGCACGATTTCCCTCTTCATGTGTGCTAGAGAGCTCATCGAGGGGGGGGGGGGCAGGGGGCACACATGGGAGGCCTGCCGGGGCCACTATGTTAGTGAAGGGGTGGATATCACCCATGTGCATATGTGCTAGAGTTGACATGATGGACCCAAGTTGTTGAGTCGGGGTGGGGCCAAGTAGGTGCGTGCATTGCAACAGTTGGCATGTTGGAGCTATGCCATTGGGAGAAAGAGTAGGGCTAAAGAAGGCACGTGTGTTGCTACTGGAAAGCTGGAGCCACCTTATCGGTCTAGGGGATGGGGCCGATGTAGACACATGCGATACAATAGTTGGCGTGCTGGATTCGCGCTATCACGATATGCGTTCGGTCCACACAGGCACATGCTCTTGAATAGGTGGCGTGCTATCGGGCCAAGGGTGGTGCCCATGTAGGTGCGTGCACTGAAACCACTAATGTTCTGGAGCCACGTTGCCTGGATAGGGTTGAGCCCGACAGACATGGCATTTTTTCAGTTGTTGCCCCGTGCAAGTTTCCAAATTCCAATATTTTCATATCTTTTTATAGAAAATCTATATTTCATAAGTGCATATTTAGAAATTTGAAATTTTCAAGAGGTCTTATTTTTTTGAAAGTTAGAATTTCATAAGTTTCAAAATTTTAAACCAATGGTAAGATTTTCCAAATGTCAGTAATGTAATTTTAAATAGTGCCAAAAATAGTTGTTCGAAATTGTAAGTGCCTAAAACAACCTATCACAACCACCTTTTATTGTTAAAAAATTTATTAGTAGACAAGTTGTGATTACGAATTTTGTTTACTGAAAACCTAATGGGTAGATCAGGTAAGTTTATCCCTGTGCTTCATGAACTTTGAGTATGACTTGTTCCTGTTTGGAAACTTGACTTTTAGTTTGTATAGGAATTGCCTTTTGTTAGGTAGTACTTTGTGAACAATGATCTCTATTAGAGTACCCATGTCTAGTTTTTTTAAGGCGTAGACTTTTTATCTTCTCTAAAACTAGGAGTAGTCTTTGTTTTGTCAGCCAAAGTTAAGTTCTTTAGTGTAACCGGGAAATCAAACAAAAAAGTATTTGTGCATGCATGTCAAACTTTTAACTATCCTTAAGAATGCATTATACATTTTATTTTGTTTACAAAAATTCTCATTTGAGTTTACATGTGTTGTTGCAAATACCTATTGTTCTATTGTTGGTAGAATTTGCAAGTTTAAGTTTTTTTAGCTATAACAAAATACAATTTAGGATCATGCCTGGAATGAGGTAGTAAAAGATATCGTGTCTGTGATGTGTTGGCAAAGCATTACTAAGTACTGACACATGGCTTGCAATATTTTATCATCAATCCTACACTGCTATTTGTAATGATGTGTCAATTCTACCATACTTGAATCTCTTCTTGGTAATACCTTCTCATGGATTTTGTTGCAGGCACAAGTAGGTTCTTCTGCGAACTAGCAAGATTTTGCCACCGTAGCCGCGACTTGGAGACTACTCCTTTAAAGAGACATCATTCCATCTTGGTGGTTTTATGGAAGCATGTTACAAGAGCACAAGCACATATGACCTTCTGGAGCAGATGACATATCTCTATGTGTGTGTTGTCAAGGCCAAAGAACTGCATGCAAAGGATGTGATTAGGATTTGTGACCCATGTGGATATTGAGCTTAGAAATTACAGGTGCACCACACGTCATTTTGAGAAGAACACTAACCCTGAGTGAAACCAGGTATTTGCCTTCTCAAATGAATGCATACAATCGTGCTATATTGAGGTCATTGTTACAGACAAGGACTTTGTTCAGGACGATTTTGTTGGGTGAGTTGTGTTTTACCTGAATGAAGTTCCAAAGAGAGGAATATGGTAAACCCTCTACAGCTGTGCCGTTTAATTGTAGTCTTGTTAGGGTGTTTCTATTCTAACTACAAGAAAGTGTACTACACACTTGCAATGCTAACCCATTTTTTCTTTAGAAACGTGAAGTACATAAATGTACAACCCTAACATGAAAAATATGCTAAATAGTTGGTCCACACTTAGATTTTCTAGTAGATCTTAACGCAAACTTGAAAGTATTAGATCTGGTTTCGAACATTTCCAATATAACTATATCTCTACAACAAATCCTTGAATTACACCCGTGATCGGAAACTGTGGCTTACTACAAGAAATTCATTTAAATGTAGCTGATGGCGACTCATTCACATTTTTCTAAGGGGTTTCATGGGGTGACAGACATAGCATTCTGCATGTGGTCACTTGCATGTTACCCTACACATCTTCAATAATGGTAACAAGCAGTAGGATTAATAATTCACACAAAGAGGTGCGCCTCCCATGACAAGACCGAGCTCCACAAGTGATTATCCATATTTATAATGCCCTAAAGTAAAATAAAACATAGAGGTGATATATGTATGTTATTTTCTTACTAAAAGGCAGAGTATACAACTTTGGGATGAAAAAATATTGCCTATTTAGTTGTTGCTCGGACTAGTAGGGAATGCACATAAGGAAACATTGGACAAAATAGTTCATTCATGTCACAAACACCTTCTCCTTTGTCAAAAAATTAAACTAGACCTAAAAGTAAAGAGAGATCACTTGAGCACACTGAGGAGGGAAAAATGACGACCATGAAAAAGCTTCCAAAGTAGAAAACTAAGTTTCTCTTCCATGGTCCCACACTTGTTTTGAACCAACACATGCTTGAGCACATTAGGTGGGGTTCTAGGGGCACGATTTTCCTTGTTGAGTATGTCGAAAAGCTCATAGGGGGGCACGCGTGCGAGCTATGTTGGAGCCGTGATGTTAGGGATGGGGTGGAGACCATCCACGCATGTACGCTGCCAAAGCTGGCATGATGGAGCCACATTGCCGGGTCAGGGTGGTCCAAGTAGGTGCATGCATCACAATAGCTAGCATGCTAGAGCTACATCGTCGGCACAAGATGTGGGTCCATAGAAGGCACGTGCGTTGCAACACGCAATATGAAGCCGTGCTATATGTACCCGAGGGATGGGGCCCATGCATGTGGGGCCCCGTGGACGTGCGAGTGGGACGATGCCTGTTCTTGAGGGCGGCGGCGTGCGAGGTAAGATTTCAGGTGTGCGGGGGAGGGTGGCCATGGGTTGTTTTGCTGGTAAGATTTGTTGGATATTTTTTCTCTTTTCTTTTCTGTTACAATCAGGTTTAAGGTTTAGACCAGCGCTGTTTAATCTCGTCGCCATGCAGATTTTTTAGGGCGTTTCTGAACCGATTACACGTGTGCAAGTGTACAACACATATGCAATGCTAACCCCTATTTTTCCTTGGAAATGCAAAATACCTAAATGTACTACCCTGAAGCAGAGATATGCTGATTATTTAGTCCGTGCTTGGATTTTTGGAGATTGGTATATTTCTTCACGCAAAGTTGAAAGTTTAAGATCTCGTTTGAAACATGTTGATTTGACTGTATCTCCGCGCTAAATCATTCAATTATACCTCGGATCGGAAACTACATTTAACTACAAACATTGCCATTAAATGTGGTGACGGTGGCTCGTTCACATTTTCTAAGGGATGCGCCATGGCACGACAGACTTGGCATGACACATGTGTGGTCAATTGCACGTCAACCCTGCACATCTTCCAGGACGGTAACATGTCACAAATATTGCATATTTAGCTATTGCTCGAACTATTAGGGAATGCATGCATGAAAAAAATGGACAAATATTTTTCATTCATGTCACAAATACTTTCCCCTTTGTCAAAAAAATTAATTGAACGTACAGGTGAAGAGAGATGACACCAAGGAGGGAAAATGGCGGCTATGAAAAAGCTTCCTAAGTAGAAAACCATGTTGCTCTTCAACAGTGTACCGTGCCTGTGGTGAGCCAAGACACGCTTGAGCACGGTAGGTGGGGTTGTTGTGACACAATTTTCTTCGTCGCGTGTCTAGGAGTGCACGGGGGCACGCAGGTGGGAGGCGTGTTGAGGCCGTGCTGTCGGGAAAGGGATGGAGCATACACACATGTGTGCGCTGCCAAAGCTCGCATTGCTAGAGCCACGTTGTCGGGTTGGGCGTGGGGCCGTGCACGACAACAACTCGCTTGTTAAAGCTGCGTTGCCGAGTTAGGGGGTGGGGACAAGCCGGTGTGTGCACGGCAACAATTGGCATGTTAGAGTTGTGCCGTTGGGCCAGGGAATGGAACCCAAGCAGGCGCATGCTCTGCAGCTGGCATGGTGAAGCAGCATGTAGGGGTCGGGGCCCTTGTAGGGGCATGCACTGCAACGGTTGGCGTGTTGGAGTCGCGTTGCTTGGCCACGAGTTCGGGCCCACACAGGCGCATGCGCTGCAACACTTGGCATGCTGTCGAACCTGGGGTGGGGCCCACGCAGGCGTGTGCGCTGAAACAACTAGTATTCTGGAGCCATATTGTCAAGCAACGCTGGGCCGAACATACATGGCGGTTTTTTAGTTGTTCCCTGTGCAAATTTCCAGATTCCCATAATTTCACCTTTTATTGGAAAATAATCAATTTTTCATAGGTTCAAACTTAGAAAGTTGAAATTTCCAAGAGGTCCCCTTTTGAAAAAGGTTGGCGTGAAAGTGATCATATCGACCAGGATGGATGCATAGTAGTTAGGCTGGCCAAGCATAAACGGGTTTGAGAGAGAAACATAGACTAGAGAAAAGGTGACCAAACTTGTTACATTTTTCTAAATATCATAGGAATATGGTTCCATAGGCAACTTTTCAAAGTTTTAAATATAAAATGAGCGTTGCTTACATGCTCGTAGACCATGGGGGAGCACCTTTCAAGTCTATGAGCGCTAGAGCACCCACTTTTGTGTCCCTAGTTAAGATTGTTTTCATGTTTGAAGATGACGATATAACCTATCATATGTTTCAAATGTATCAAATCTCTTGGATCCTTATGACAAACAACATGTATGTAAGAAAACACAATTGAGTTCATATGCATTTGGTGACCATAGCAACATTTGTAGCCAAGAAAAGAGAAATATTATCCATAGGAAACTATCTCAGTTTCCCTGACTTCCTACGAAGAGACTTCAGTCCTATGTGTTCCTAGCACATTGTTGCTTTTATTTCATCCCTTTGACACTTTTTCGGACTCTAACAACCCAATATACAAGCCTACACAAGCCCCAGTCCCTAGTCTCCTTAGCAAAGTCCTTGAAAAACTCTCATTCGAGTTTGGATACGTTATTGCAAGTACCTATTGTTCTATTGCTGGTAGAATTTGCCAGTCCTCTAAAGTTTTTTTAGCTATGACGAAATACAATTTATGATCATGCCTGGAATGAGGGATTAAAGGATATCATGTTTGTAATCTGTCGACAAAGCATACTGAGTACTGAACGATGACTTATGATATTTGATCGTCAATCGTATAGTGTTGTTCGTAATGATGCGTCACTCTGCCATACTTGAAGTTCTTCATGATAATACCATGTCATGCATTTTGTTGCAGGCACAAGTGTGTCGTTCCATGAACTGGCAACATTCAGCCACCGCGGCCGCAACCTGGGGACTACTCCTTAAAAGAGACATCATCCCAACTTGGGGTCTTATGGTACTAGGTGACAAAATCACAAGCACATATGACATTCGAGAGTAGATGTTGTATCTCTAGTGCGTGTTGTCAAGGCTAAAGACCTTCATGCAAATGATGTGAATGGGAGTATGACCCATATGTGGAGATTAAGCTTGGAAACTAAAGGTGCAACAACCATCACTTTGAGAAGAACACTAACCCTAAGTGGAACCATGTTTTTTCCTTCCTGATGGAACACATCTTGTCCTGCGATATCGAGGTCATTGTTAAAGGCAAGGACTTTACTAATGACGATATCACTGGGAGAGTTGTGGTTGACCTGGATGAACTTCCAAAGAGAAGAGCGACGCAAACCCGCTACAACCGCGCCATTTATTAATTCTAGTATCCAAGCAAAATTTTCTGGGCATTTCTATACAAACTACATATGAATGTGATTAGACATATGCAATGCTAACCTTTTTTCCTTTAGAAAATGTGAAGTACATAATTGTAAAAACATGAAAAATGCTAAAGATGTAGGCCACATTCGGATTTTCTTAGAGTGATATATTTCTTAACACAAACTAAAAGTTGTAGATCTCTTTTCAAACCTTTTGATTTAATTGCATCTCTGTGGTACATCCTTCAATTATAGCCGAGATCGCAAACGATGGATTACTACAAGCACTGCAATTAAATGGAGCGAACGGTGGCTCATTCACATTTTCTAAGGGATGTGCCATGGGGTGATGGATATAGGATGCTTCCTGTGTGGTGATACGTCTCCAACGTATCTATAATTTTTGAAGTATTCATGTTATATTAACATCAATTATATTATTTTGGTGCACTTTTTTAAGGACTTTGCTAAGGAGACTGGGGACTGGGGCTTTTCTAGGCTTATATATTGGGTTGTTAGAGTCCGAAAAAGTGTCAAAGGGATGAAATAAATGCAACAATGTGCTAGGAACACATAGGACTAAAGTCTCTTCGTAGGAAGTCGGGGAAACTAAGATAGTTTCCTATGGATAATATTTCTCTTTTCTTGGCTACAAATGTTGCACCTTCCTATTTTGGTGCACCTTGAAATTATAAAAGTGCACCTTCCTGTTTTGGTGCACTTTTATATTATTTTTCTAGACTAACTTACTAATTTAGTGCCCATTGAGAGTTGCTATTTTCTGCATGTTTTTTTGTAGAAAAACA
Organism: Triticum aestivum; assembly: GCF_018294505.1. Classification (NCBI taxonomy): domain Eukaryota; kingdom Viridiplantae; phylum Streptophyta; class Magnoliopsida; order Poales; family Poaceae; genus Triticum; species Triticum aestivum. The sequence goes on along the minus strand of NC_057806.1, from coordinate 400,731,037 downwards.
ATATCTAGGAAGGTCAAAATACCCCAGCGATTTATTAGGATTTTTTATGGAATATTTATTATTTTGGAAGAAGGAATCAAGACAGGAAGGTGCCCGAGGCCCCACACGGCCAGAGTCGTGCCATTGGCCAGGGTGGCTACTCCTTAAGTTTGTTGCAGTTGTTCTTTCGCAACAAGACATCTATTTTATGGAATAAATCCCCTCAAAATTTCAGTCCTATCGGAGTTACGGATCTCCGGATATGTAAGAAACGGTGTTTGGCTAGAAAACGGTATCAAAAAACAGAGAGACAGTGAGAAGAGATCCAATCTCGGAGGGGGTCTCACCCCTTCGAGAGCCATGGTGGACAAGGACAGAGGGGAGAAGCTCTCCCCATCTCGAGGGGGCATGGAGGAATAAGCAGGAGGGAGAGCCTCTCTCCCCTTCTCTCCCGGTGGCGCCGGAGTGCCGCCAGGGAAACCATCACCGCGACGATCATCTTCATCAATGTCGTTGTATTCACCAACATATTCATCACCTTCCTCACCTCTTTTTAGCAGTCCACTCTCCCGCAACCCACTGTAATCCCCTACTTGAACATGGTGTTTTGATGCTATGAATTATTATCCAAAGATATGTGTTGTCACTATTGTGTCTAAGTAGATTACTTTCGACATATGGGTCAATTGGTGAATTCCATGATTGGTTTGAGTTGCTTGTGATTATGTTATTGTCCTTTGCTGCCCATTATATGACCGCGCACGTGGATCACACCATAGGGGTTAGTTGTATGTTGACAAGACTATGCATATGGGAACATGAGTGGCTGAAATCTCATCGGACCATGGAAATTGATACATACAGGATTGAAGGGGGACCAATATATCTTAATGTTATTGTTGGGTTTTACTTAAATGAACTTGTTAGTAGTTGCGGATGCTTACTAATATTTCCAATCATGAGCACATAAAATTACATGTAAGAGATATCATGCTTGTAGAGGCCTCTCTTACCTTCTTTATTGTCTTGCAAACCTATCATTTCATACCCAAAGTAGTTCTAGTTTTTTTCCTAGATAAAGCAAACGCTTGATGTATGTAGGCTTGTGTCAGTGGCAGATAAGACCTGCGAGAATAATGATATTACCTTTAGCTCCTTGTGGGTCTGACACTTCATACTTTCCACCTCCATTATTGGAAAGTGCTACAACAATTCCTTGCACTTTGGGATTATCGTGTGGTCACTAGCATATGAACCCTACACAACTTCAAAATTGTAAGGTTCGATAGAATCAGTCATTCACACAACACAAAGCACCTCACCGGAGAAGACCAAGCTCCACACTTGTTCTTTTTCCATTTTTATAGTGCCCTAAAATAAAATGAAACATATAGGGGACATATGAGTGTTATTTTCTTATTAAAAGGATGACTATACAACTTTGGATGGAACAATATTGCTTATTTAGTTATTGCTCAGACTACTAGGGACTACACACAAGGGAAAAATGGACAAAATAATTCATTCATGTCACAAATACTTTATTGTTTGTCAATATTTTAATTGGGCCTAAAGGTAAAGATAGATCACTTGAGCACACAGAGGAGGGAAAATAACGGCCACAAAAACGCTTCTTGATTATAACAAAGTTGGTCTTCCATGGTCTAACACGCGTGTAGTGAGGAAGCACGATTTCCCTCTTCATGTGTGCTAGAGAGCTCATCGAGGGGGGGGGGGGCAGGGGGCACACATGGGAGGCCTGCCGGGGCCACTATGTTAGTGAAGGGGTGGATATCACCCATGTGCGTATGTGCTAGAGTTGACATGATGGACCCAAGTTGTTGAGTCGGGGTGGGGCCAAGTAGGTGCATGCATTGCAACAATTGGCATGTATGCCATTGGGAGAAAGAGTAGGGCCAAAGAAGGCATGTGTGTTGCAACTGGAAAGCTGGAGCCACCTTATCGGTCTAGGGGATGGGGCCGATGTAGACACATGCGATACAATAGTTGGCGGGCTGGATTTGCGCTGTCACGCTATGCGTTTGGTCCACACAGGCACATGATCTTGAATAGGTGGCGTGCTATCGGGCCAAGGGTGGTGCCCATGTAGGCGCGTGCACTGAAACCACTAATGTTCTGGAGCCACGTTGCCTGGATAGGGTTGAGCCCGACAGACATGTCATTTTTTCAGTTGTTGCCCCGTGCAAGTTTCCAAATTCCAATATTTTCATATCTTTTTATAGAAAATCTATATTTCATAAGTGCATATTTAGAAATTTGAAATTTTCAAGAGGTCTTATTTTTTGAAAGTTAAAATTTCATAAGTTTCAAAATTTTAAACCAATGGTAAGATTCTCCAAATTTCAGTAATGTAATTTTAAATAGTACCAAAAATTAGAAGTTGTTCGAAATTGTAAGGACCTAAAACAACCTATCACAACCACCTTTTATTGTTAAATTATTTATTAGTAGACAAGTTGTGATTACGAATTTTGTTTACTGAAAACCTAATGGGTAGATCAGGTAAGTTTATCCCTGTGCTTCATGAACTTTGAGTATGACTTGTTCCTGTTTGGAAACTTGACTTTTAGTTTGTATAGGAATTGCCTTTTGTTAGGTAGTACTTTGTGAACAATGATCTCTATTAGAGTACCCATGTCTAGTTTTTTTAAGGCGTAGACTTTTTATCTTCTCTAAAACTAGGAGTAGTCTTTGTTATGTCAGCCAAAGTTAAGTTCTTTAGTGTAACCGGGAAATCAAACAAAAAAGTATTTGTGCATGCATGTCAAACTTTTAACTATCCTTAAGAATGCATTATACATTTTATTTTGTTTACAAATATTCTCATTTGAGTTTACATGTGTTGTTGCAAATACCTATTGTTCTATTGTTGGTAGAATTTGCAAGTTTATGTTTTTTAGCTATAACAAAATACAATTTAGGATCATGCCTGGAATGAGGTAGTAAAAGATATCGTGTCTGTGATGTGTTGGCAAAGCATTACTAAGTACTGACCCATGGCTTGCAATATTTTATCATCAATCCTACACTACTATTTGTAATGATGTGTCAATTCTACCATACTTGAATCTCTTCTTGGTAATACCTTCTCATGGATTTTGTTACAGGCATAAGTAGGTCCTTCTGCGAACTAGCAAGATTTTGCCACCGTAGCCGCGACTTGGAGACTACTCCTTTAAAGAGACATCATTCCATCTTGGTTGTTTTATGGAAGCATGTTACAAGAGCACAAGCACATATGACCTTCTAGAGCAGATGACATATCTCTATGTGTGTGTTGTCAAGGCCAAAGTAATCCATGCAAAGGATGTGATTAGGATTAGTGACCCATGTGGATATTGAGCTTAGAAATTACAGGTGCACCACATGTCATTTTGAGAAGAACACTAACCCTGAGTGAAACCAGGTATTTGCCTTCTCAAATGAATGCATCCAATCGTGCTATATTGAGGTCATTGTTACAGACAAGGACTTTGTTCAGGACGATTTTGTTGGGTGAGTTGTGTTTTACCTGAATGAAGTTCCAAAGAGAGGGATATGGTAAACCCTCTACAGCCGTGCCGTTTAATTGTAGTCTCGTTAGGGTGTTTCTATTCTAACTACAAGAAAGTGTATTACACACTTGCAATGCTAACCCATTTTCCTTTAGAAAACGTGAAGTACATAAATGTACAACCCGAACATGAAAATATGCTAAATAGTTGGTCCACACTTAGATTTTCTACTAGATCTTAACACAAACTTGAAAGTTTTAGATCTGGTTTCGAACATTTCCAATATAACTGTATCTCTACAACAAATCCTTGAATTACACCCGAGATCGGAAACTGTGGCATACTACAAGCAATTCAATTAAATGTAGCTGATGGCGACTCATTCACATTTTTCTAAAGGATTCCATGGGGTGACAGACATAGCATACTGCATGTGGTCACTTGCATGTTACCCAACACGTCTTCAATAATGGTAACATGCAATAGGATTAATAATTCGCACAAAGAGGTGCACCTCCCATGTCAAGACCGAGCTCCACAAGTGATTATCCATATTTATAATGCCCTAAAGTAAAATAAGACATAGAGGTGATTTATGAATGTTATTTTCTTACTAAAAGGCAGAGTATACAACTTTGGGATGAAAAAATATTGCCTATTTAGTTGTTGCTCGGACTAGTAGGGAATGCACATAAGGAAACATTGGACAAAATAGTTCATTCATGTCACAAACACTTTCTCCTTTGTCAAAAAATTAAACTGGACCCAAAGGTAAAGAGAGATCACTTGAGCACACTAAGGAGGAAAAAATGACGACCATGAAAAAGCTTCCAAAGTAGAAAACTAAGTTTCTCTTCCATGGTCCCACACTTGTTTTGAACCAACACATGCTTGAGCACATTGGGTGGGGTTCTAGGGGCATGATTTTCCTTGTTGAGTATGTTGAAGAGCTCATAGGGGGGAACACATGTGAGCTATGTTGAGGCCGTGATGTTAGGGATCGGGTGGAGACCATCCACGCATGTATGCCGCCAAAGCTGGCATGATGGAGCCACGTTGCCGGGTCAGGGTGGGCCAAGTAGGTGCATGCATCGCAATAGCTTTCATGCTAGATCTACATCGTCGGCACAGGATGTGGGTCCATAGAAGGCACGTGCGTTGCAACACGCAAGATGGAGCCGTGCTATATGTACCCGAGGGATGGGGCCCATGCATGCAAGTGCACACACTATGATACGTTTCCAACATATCTACAATTTTTGATTAGTTCATGTTATTATATTATCAATTTTAGATACTTTATATGCAATTTTGTATCATTTTTGTGAACTAACCTATTAACTTAGTGCACAGTGCCAGTTCCTGTTTTTGCCTATATTATTGTTTCATAGAAAAATAGTACCAAACAAAGTATGGGAGATCCACAAGGTCATAATGCACGCCCTCATGGGGGAGGGGGCGCACCACCTAAGCTTGCGGGTCCCACGTAGCTCCATTTAACGTAATTCTAGGCCTATAAATTCCCATAAAATGCAAAACCAACAGAGAGCCACCCGAAACAATTTTTTTCGCCAACACAAGCTTCTGTTTTCCCGTGATCCCATCTGGAGGCATTTTCTGGTACTCTGCCGAAGGGGGAATCGATCACGGAGGCTTCTACTTCAACCTTGTTGCACCTCCAATGATGTGGGAGTAGTTTACCACAGACCTATCTATGGGTCCATGGCGATTAGCTAGATGTCTTCTTCTCTCTCTTGATCTTCAATATAATATTCTCCTTAGAGTTCTATATGATGTAATCTTATTTTGCAGTGTGTTTGTTGGCATCCGGTGAATTGTGGGTTTGTGATTTGAATATTCATTGAAAGTAATTGAGTCTTTCCTGAACTTTTTATGTGATTGTTATAGCTATGTAATGATTTCTGATCTATGGGTTTTCTTTGTCCAAGTTGATCTTTAGTGGAAGTGGTACATAGTAGTAGGTTCATGTTGGGGAACGCAGTAATTTCAAAAAATTTCCTACGCACACGAAAGATCATGGTGATGCATAGCAACGAGAGGGGAGAGTGTCGTCCATGTACCTTGTAGACCGTAAGCGGAAGCGTTATGACAACACGGTTTATGTAGTCGCACGTCTTCATGATCGACCGATCCTAGTACCGAATGTACGGCACCTCCGCAATCTGCACACGTTCAGCTCAGTGACGTCCCATGAACTCACGATCCAGTAGAGCTTCGAGGGAGAGTTCCGTCAGCACGATGGCGTGATGACGGTGTTGATGAAGCTACCGACGCAGGGCTTCGCCTAAGCACCGCTACGATATGATCGAGGTGGACTATGGTGGAGGGGGGCACCGCACACAGCTAAAAGATCAATGATCAACTTGTGTGTCTTTGGGGTGCCCCCTGGCCACGTATATAAATGAGTGGAGGAGGGGGAGGGCTGGCCCTCTATGGCGCGCCCTGGAGGAGTCCTACTCCCACCAGGAGTAGGATTCCCCCCTTCCCTAGTTGGACTAGGAGAGAAGGAAGGGGGAGAGAGGGAGGAAGGAAAGGGGGGCGCCGCCCCCCTTCTATCCCAATTCGGACCAGAGGGAGAGGGGCACGCGGCCTGCCCTGGTCTCCTCTCTCTCCACTATGGCCCATACACTTACCGGGGGGTTCCGGTAACCTCCCGGTACTTTGGTAAAATCCCGATTTCACCCAGAACTATTCTGATGTCCAATTATAGGCTTCCAATATATCAATCTTTATGTCTCGACCATTTTCTCGTCATGTCCGTGATCATATCCGGGACCCCGAACTACCTTCGGTACATCAAAACACATAAACTCATAATACCGATCTTCACTGAACGTTAAGCGTGCGGACCCTACGGGTTCGAGAAGTATGTAGACATGACCGAGAAAGGTCTCCGGTCAATAACCAATAGCGGAACCTGGATGCTCATATTGGCTCCTACATATTCTATGAAGATCTTTATTGGTCAAATTGCATAACAACATACGTTGTCCCCTTTGTCATTGGTATGTTACTTGCCCGAGATTCGATCATCGGTATCTCAATACCTAGTTCAATCTCGTTACCGACAAGTCTCTTTACTCATTCCGTAATGCATCATCCCGCAACTAACTCATTAGTTACATTGCTTGCAAGGCTTATAGTGATGTGCATTACCGTGAGGGCCCAGAGATACCTCTCTGACAATCTGAGTGACAAATCCTAATCTTGATCTATGGCAACTCAACAAGTACCATCGGAGACACCTGTAGAGCACCTTTATAATCACCCAGTTACGTTGTGACGTTTGGTTGCACACAAAGTGTTCCTCCGGTACTCAGGAGTTGCATAATCTCATAGTCATAGTAACATGTATAAGTCATGAAGAAAGCAATAGCAATAAACTAAACGATCATAGTGCTAAGCTAACGGATGGGTCTAGTCAATCACAGCATTCTCTAATGATGTGATCCCGTTAATCAAATGACAACTCATGTCTATGGTGAGGAAACATAACCATCATTGATTCAACGAGCTAGTCAAGTAGAGGCAAACTAGTGACACTCTGTTTGTCTATGTATTCACACATGTACTAAGTTTCCGGTTAATACAATTCTAGCATGAATAATAAACATTTATCATGATATAAGGAAATATAAATAACAACTTTATTATTGCCTCTAGGGCATATTTCCTTCAGTCTCCCACTTGCACTAGAGTCAATAATCTAGCTCACATCGTCATGTGATTTCACACCAATAGTTCACATCTTTATGTGATTAGTTCACATCTTCATGTGACTAATACCCAAAGGGTTTACTAAAGTCAATAATCTAGTTCACATCGCTATGTGATCAATGCCCAAAGAGTGATCATGTTTTGCTTGTGAGATAAGTTTAGTCTATGGGTCTACAGCATTCAGATCCGTATGTATTTCACAAATTTCTATGTCTACAATACTCTGCACGGAGGTACTCTAGCTAATTGCTCCCACTTTCAATATGTATCCTGATCAAGACTTAGAGTCATCTAGATCGGTGTCAAATCTTGCATCGATGTAACTCTTTACGACGAACTCTTTGTCACCTCCATTACCGAGAAACATTTCCTTATTCCACTAAGGATATTTTTGACCGTTGTCCAATGATCCACTCTTGGATCACTATTGTACCCTCTTGCCAAACTTATGGTGAGGTACACAATAGGTCTGGTACACATCATAGCATACTTTATAGAACCTATGACTGAGGCATAGGGAATGACTTTTCATTCTCTTTCTATTTTCTGCCGTGGTCGGGTTTTGGGTCTTTACTCAACTTCACACCTTGCAACGCAGGCAAGAACTCCTTCTTTGACTTTTCCATTTTGAACTACTTCAAAATCTTGTCAAGGTATGTACTCATTGAAAATATATCAAGAGTCTTGATCTATATCTATAGATCTTGATGCTCAATATGTAAGTAGCTTCATCGAGGTCTTTCTTTGAAAAACTCTTTTCAAACACTCCTTTATGCTTTCCAGAAAATTCTACATTATTTCTGATCAACAATATGTCATTCGCATATACTTATCAGAAATGTTGTAGTGCTCCCACTCACTTTCTTGTAAATACAGGCTTCACCGCAAGTCTGTATAAAACCATATGCTTTGATCACTTTATCAAAGTATATATTCCAACTCCGAGATGCTTGCACTAGTCCATAGATGGATCGCTGGAGCTTGCACACTTTGTTAGCACCTTTAGGATTGACAAAACCTTCTTGTTGCATCATATACAACTCTTCTTTAAGAAATCCATTAAGGAATGCAGTTTTGACATCCATTTGCCATATTTCATAAAATGTGGCAATTGCTAACATGATTCGGACAGACTTAAGCATCGCTACGAGTGAGAAAATCTCATCGTAGTCAACATATTGAACTTGCCGAAAACCTTTTGCGACAATTCGAGCTTTGTAGATAGTAACACTACTATCAGTGTCCGTCTTCCTCTTGAAAATCCATTTATTCTTAATGGCTCACCGATCAACGGGCAAGTCAATCAAAGTCCATACTTTGTTCTAATACATGGATCTCATCTAAGATTTCATGGCTTCAAGCCATTTCGCGGAATCTGGGCTCATCATCGCTTCCTCATAGTTCGTAGGTTTGTCATGGTCAAGTAACATGACCTCCAGAACAGGATTACCATACCACTCTGGTGCGAATCTTACTCTGGTTGACCTATAAGGTTCGGTAGTAACTTGATCTGAAGTTATATGATCATCATCATTAGCTTCCTCACTAATTGGTGTAGGAGTCAGAGGAACAGATTTCTCTGATGAACTACTTTCTAATAAGGGAGCAGGTACAGTTACCTCATCTCAAGTTCTACTTTCCTCTCACTCACTTCTTTCGAGAGAAACTCCTTCTCTAGAAAGGATCCATTCTTAGCAACGAATATCTTGCCTTCGGATCTGCGATAGAAGGTGTACCCAACAGTCTCCTTTGGGTATCCTGTGAAGACACATTTCTCCGATTTGGGTTCGAGCTTATCAGGTTGAAGTTTTTTCACATAAGCATCGCAACCCCAAACTTTAAGAAACGACAACTTTGGTTTCTTGCCAAACCACAACTCATAAGGTGTCGTCTCAACGGATTTAGATGGTGCCCTATTTAACGTGAATGCAGTCGTCTCTAAAGCATATCCCCAAAATAATAGTGGTAAATCAGTAAGAGACATCATAGATCGCCCCATATCTAGTAAAGTACGATTACGACGTTCGGACACACCATTACGCTGTGGTGTTCCGGGTGGCGTGAGTTGTGAAACTATTCCGCATTGTTTCAAATGAAGACCAAACTCGTAACTCAAATATTCTCCTCCATGGCCAGATCGTCGAAACTTTATTTTCTTATTACGATGATTTTCCACTTCACTCTGAAATTCTTTGAACTTTTCAAATGTTTCAGACTTATGTTTCATAAAGTAGATATACCCATATCTGCTCAAATCATCTGTGAAGGTGAGAAAATAACGATACCCACCGCGAGCCTCTATATTCATCGGACCACATACATCAGTATGTATGATTTCCAACAAATCTGTTGCTTGCTCCATTGTTCCGGAGAACGACGTTTTAGTCATCTTGCCCATGAGACATGGTTCGCAAGTACCAAGTGATTCATAATCTAGTGATTCCAAAAGTCCATCAGTATGGAGTTTCTTCATGCACTTTACACCAATATGACCTAAACGGTAGTGCCGCAAATAAGTTGCACTATCATTATCAACTCTTCATCTTTTGGCTTCAATATTATGAATATGTGTATCACTACTATCGAGATTCATCAAGAATAGACCACTCTTCAAGGGTGCATGACCATAAAAGATATTACTCATATAAATAGAACAACCATTATTCTCAGATTTAAATGAATAACCGTCTGGCATCAAACAAGATCCAGATATAATGTTCATGCTTAACGCTGGCACCAAAATAACAATTATTTAGGTCTAAAACTAATCCTCAAGGTAGATGTAGAGGTAGCGTGCCGACCGCGATCACATCGACTTTGGAACCATTTCCCACGCACATCGTCACCTCATCCTTATCCAATCTTCGCTTAATCCGTAGTCCCTATTTCGAGTTACAAATATTAGCAACAGAATCAGTATCAAATACCTAGGTACTACTACGAGCATTAGTAAGGTACACATCAATAACATGTATATTACATATACCTTTGTTCACCTTGCCATCCTTCTTATCCGCCAAATACTTGGGGCAGTTCGCTTCCAGTGACCAATCCCTTTGTAGTAGAAGCACTCAGTCTCAGGCTTAGGTCCAAACTTGGGCTTCTTCACTTGAGCAGCAACTTGCTTGCCGTTCTTCTTGAAGTTCCCCTTCTTCCCTTTACCCTTTTTCTTGAAACTGGTGGTCTTGTTAACCTTCAACACTTGATGCTCCTTTTTGATTTCTACCTCCACCGCCTTTAGCATCGTGAAGAGCTCGGGAATAGTCTTATCCATCCCTTGCATATTATAGTTCATCATGAAGCTCTTGTAGCTTGGTGGAAGTGATTGAAGAATTCTGTCAGTGACACTATCATCCTTAAGATTAACTCCTAGTTGAATCAAGTGATTATTATACCCAGACATTTTGAGTATATGTTCACTGACAGAACTATTCTCTTCCATCTTGCAGCTGTAGAACTTATTCGAGACTTCATATCTCTCAATCTGGGCATTTGCTTGAAATATCAACTTCAACTCCTGGAACATCTCATATGCTCCATGACGTTCAAAACGTCGTTGAAGTCCCGGTTCTAAGCCGTAAAGCATGGCACACTGAATTATCGAGTAGTCATCAGCTTTGCTCTACGAGATGTTCATAACATCTGGTGTTGCTCCTACAGCGGGTTTGGCACCTAGCGGTGCTTCCAGGACGTAATTCTTCTATGCAGCAATGAGGATAATCCTCAAGTTATGGACCCAGTCCGTGTAATTGCTACCATCATCTTTCAACTTTGCTTTCTCAAGGAGCGCATTAAAATTCAGCGGAACAACAACACGGGCCATCTATCTACAACAACATAGACATGCAAAATACTATCAGGTACTAAGTTCATGATAAATTAAAGTTCAATTAATCAAATTACTTAAGAACTCCCACTTAGATAGATATCCCTCTAATCATCTAAGTGATCACATGATCCACATCAACTAAACCATGTCCGACCGTCATGTGAGATGGAGTAGTTTTCAATGGCGAACATCACTATGTTGATCATATCTACTATATGATTCATGCTCGACTTTTCGGTCTCAGTGTTCTGAGGCCATATCTGCATATGTGATACGTCCATTTTGCATCATGCTTTTATATCGATATTTATCGCATTATGGACTGTTATTTCACTTTATATCACAATACTTATGGCTATTCTCTCTTATTTTACAAGGTTTACATAAGGAGGGAGAATGCCGGCAGATGGAATTCTGGGCTGGAAAAGGAGCAAATATTAGAGACCTATTCTGCACAACTCCAAAAGTCCTGAAACTCCACGGAACGTCTTAAAATAAATAAAGAAAAATCCATGCCAAAGATGAAGGCCACTGTTGGGGAACGCAGTAATTTCTAAAAAATTCCTGCGCACATGTAAGATCATGGTGATGCATAGCAATGAGAGGGGAGAGTGTCGTCCACGTACCCTCGTAGAACGTAAGCGGAAGCTTTATGATAACGCAGTTGATGTAGTCGTACGTCTTCATGATCGACCGATCCTGGTACGGAACGTACGACACCTCCGTGATCTGCACATGTTCAGCTCGGTTACGTCCCACGAACTCATGATCTAGTAGAGCTTCGAGGGAGAGTTCCGTCAGCATGACGGCGTGATGACGGTGTTGATGAAGCCACCGACGCAGGGCTTTGCCTAAGCACCGCTACGATATGACCGAGGTGGATTATGGTGGAGGGGGCACCGCACACGGCTAAAAGATCAATGATCAACTTGTGTGTCTTTGGGGTGCCCCTGGCCACGTATATAAAGGAGGGGAGGAGGGGGGGGGAGGGCCGGTCCTCTATGGCGCGCCCTGGAGGAGTCCTACTCCCACCGGGAGTAGGATTCCCCCCTGCCCTAGTTGGACTAGGAGAGAAGGAAGGGGGGGAGAGGGAGGAAGGAAAGGGGGGGGGGCGCTGCCCCCCTCCTAGTCCAATTCGAACCAGAGGGAGAGGGGCGCGCGGCCTGCCCTGGTCTCCTCTCTCTCCACTATGGCCCAATAAGGCCCATACACTTACCGGGGGGTTTCGGTAACCTCCCAGTACTCTAGTAAAAATCCCAATTTCACCAAGAACTATTCCGATGTCCAAATATAGGTTTCCAGTATATCGATCTTTATGTCTCGACCATTTCGAGACTCCTCGTCATGTCCGTGATCATATCCGGGACCACGAACTACCTTCGGTGCATCAAAACACATAAACTCATAATACCGATCGTCACCGAACGTTAAGCGTGCGGACCCTATGGGTTCGAGAACTATGTAGACATGACCGAGAAACATCTCCGGTCAATAACCAATAGCGGAACCTAGATGCTCATATTGGCTCCTACATATTCTACGAAGATCTTTATCAGTCAAACCGCATAACAACATACATTGTTCCCTTTGTCATCGGTATGTTACTTGCCCGAGATTCAATCGTCGGTATCTCAATACCTAGTTCAATCTTGTTACCGGCAAGTCTCTTTACTCGTTCCTAATGCATCATCCCGCAACTAACTCATTAGTTACATTGCTTGCAAGGCTTATAGTGATGTGCATTACCGAGAGGGCCCAGAGATACCTGTCCGACAATCGGAGTGAAAAATCCTAATCTTGATCTATGCCAACTCAACAAGTACCATCGGAGACACCTGTAGAGCACCTTTATAATCACCCAGTTACGTTGTGACGTTTGGTTGCACACAAAGTGTTCTCTGGTACTCGGGAGTTGCATAATCTCATAGTCATAGGAACATGTATAAGTCATGAAGAAAACAATAGCAATAAACTAAACGATCATAGTGCTAAGCTAACAGATGGGTCTAGTCAATCACATCATTCTCTAATGATGTGATCCCGTTAATCAAATGACAACTCATGTCTATGGTTAGGAAACATAACCATCATTGATTCGATGAGCTAGTCAAGTATAGGCAAACTAGTGACACTTTGTTTGTGTATGTATTCACACACGTACTAAGTTTCCGGTTATTACAATTCTAGCATGAATAATAAACATTTATCATGATATAAGGAAATATAAATAACAACTTTATTATTGCCTCTATGGCATATTTCCTTCAGTTCAATCTTGCGGTGTCCTCACCCAGTGACAATAGGGGTAGAGAGGCACGTATTGTATTGCTGCTACTAAGGGGAAAATGACACGGTTTAATCATATTGCTTGGTTTTATTCTTTCTAGATTATGTTATCTTTCTTAAGGTGTTACTCTATTTGTCATGAACTTAATACCATAGATGCATGATGGACAGTGATCGATTGGTGGATTAATAGTAGTAGATGCAGGCAGGAGTTGGTTTACTTGTCATAGACGTAATGCCTATGTATATGATCATGCCATGAATATCGTCATAACTATGCACTTTTCTATTAATTTCCCAACAATAATTTATCTACCCATTGTATGATATTTTTATGAGAAAGAAGCTTTTGGTGAAAACTATGGCCTCGGGTCTATTTTAATCATATTATAAAAACAGAAAATACTTTGCTTCAATTTTCTTTCTTTTATTTTACTTTGCAATTTATCTATCACCTATTACCAGATTCTTCCTTGCAATTAACAAGTACAAGGGGATTGACAACCCTCTTGCCCGCGTTGGGTGCAAGTATTTGCTTTTGTGTGTGCATGTATCATTGACATGTTTTGCGTGGTTCTCCTATTGGTTCGATAACCTTGGTTCTCTAATGAGGGAAATACTATATCCACTACTATATTGCTTCACCCTTCCTCTTTGGGGAAAATCCCAACGCAACATGCAAGTAGCACACTACAACTTTTGGTATGCTGGAGTCGTGCTATCAGGCTACACATTCGGGCCACATAGGTGCACACGCTTAAATAGCTGGCGCACTATCAGGTCAAGGGTGGGGCCCATGTAGAAGCCTGCGCTGAAAGAACTAGTGTTCTTGACCCGTTGCGGAGCTAGGATGCGGTCCGACAGGTGATGACCCACAATTATAGGGGATCAATCATAGTCCTTTTGATAAGTAAGAGTGTCAAACCCAACGAGGAGTAGAAGGAAATGACAAGTGGTTTCCAGCAAGGTAATTTCTGCAAGCACTAAAATTGTCGGTAACGAGTAGTTTGATAGCAAGGTAATTTGTAACGAGCAAGTAACTGTAACGGTAAATAAAGTGTAGCAAGATAGCCCAATCCTTTTGTGGCAGAGGACATGCCAAAATGGTTTCTTATAATAAGCAAAGCGTTCTTGAGGGTACACTGGAATTTCATCTAGTCACTTTCATCATGTAGGTTTGATTCATGTTCACTACTTTGATAATTTGATATGTGGGTGCACCAGTGCTTAGGTGTTGTTCTTACTTGAACAAACCCCCTACTTATGATTAACCCCTCGCAAGCATCCGCAACTACGAGAAAAATATTAAGATAAAATTTAACCATAGCATTAAACTTTTGGGATCCAGATCAGTCCCTTACGAATAGCGCATAAACTAGGGTTTAAGCTTCTGTCATTCTAGCAACCCATCATCTAATAAATACTCCACAATGCATTCCCGTAGGCCCAAATATGGTGAAGTTCCATGTAGTCTATGTTCACATGACACCACTAAGGGAATTACATCATACATATCATCAAAATATTGAACACATATCATGTTCACATGATTACTTGCAACATGACTTCTCCCGTGACCTCAAGAACAAAAGTAACTACTCACAAATGATAATCATGCTCAAGATCAGAGGTGTCGTGGAATTGTCATGGCAGATGTCCTAGCAAAAGGACTTAGTCGTAGGGCCATCGCAACTAGGAAGCTTAAAGGGCTTAATCGGGACAAAGGACACAAGTGGTTTATACTGGTTCGGCCCCTTACGGTGAAGGTAAGGCCTAGTCCAGTTGATGTTGTATTGCTAGGTTTCGATGACCAAGGAGCGAATCCGCTTGCTTGGCTATCGATCTGTTGTTTCTTGTCCTAAGCCGCCGCCAGGTTGTCCCCTTATATACACGGGTTGACGCCTGGCGGCCTACAGAGTCCCGGCCGGGTCATAACACGTGTCCGGCTTGGTGACTTCTTTTATATACCTTTATTTACAAGTCTTCCTTTACGTATGGCGGTTTACAATACTGGGCCTTAAGCCGCCTCTGGGCTTAGGCCTTCTATAATTCTTAATAAACTATCACCTTGAATATTACTGGGCTTCTCTTAATAACCCGCCATTAGGGTTGACCCGGTCCCTCCTGGGTGGGTCATACCTGAAAGCTATATTCCCAACATTAGGCCCCAGGTTGATTTGAACCTTGTTCTTGTCAACCTTCAACATTTAGACGAAATCCATCTTCCTCTGTCTGTAAAAAGCTTTGTAACCCGCCATGACGTCATCTTCTGAAAATATGAAAGCCTGCTATGATGTCATCTCCAACGGATCTATATCTTTAAATGTCTCCCGAGAATCAAGGCGTCCGTTTAGCTGGATAATCATTTTTTGGGTCTTCCTTGATTTTTGCGCCTGCATGTTCGCTTATTCCCTTATAAATAGGCACGACTAGGTCCTTCCTCATTCTTCCCTTTCCTCATCTTCTTCCTCTATCAACCCTGCTGCTACCTGAGCTCCGCTGCCGTCGCAGAACACCTCGTTTTCCTCGACCTCGACCGCTGCATCAACCTGAATTGATCCAGAGAACGGCGGCGACCCTCCGCAGAAGAGCTGCAGCTGTAAGTCTTCGCCTTCCCGCATCTCAGAACCACATTTAGGGTTTCAAAGTTTCTCTGTGTTCTTCCTGGTTCATCACAGTTTCTTTGTAGTTCCTCCGCCGCAGCCTCTTCTGATCCAGAAAAGAATATATAACTCGTGCAGTAGTTGTTTTGCGTCCATTTTTGATACTAGTAGATCCCTTTTTCTTGTACAGAGGCCTCATTAGAACTCACGAACTCATCTGTAGATCTAGAATATTTTCTTTTCTAAATGGCCATTTGATCCAAAATAATAGTAATAGCTTGAGAAACTTGTTTGTCTCGACACTTAGCCAATTCTGTTCCTGGCATCCTTCGAATATCTTTAGTCATGGCGGCTTATCACGCCGGCTCACTTTTTCCTTTATATCTCATTAGCCCTTTACTTAAGCCATCATTACTTATTTGTACCATCCTCCTTTAACCTTTAACTTCACCATTGAATTGAACCGGCACTTCATTTTCTTTTGAGTTTGTCATTTGCTCATCATGCCGTCAAAAGCACCCACTGTCTGCAATTGGGTTCCTTCCATAGTCACTGAGGACACCCTGAAGGACTTTGTTACTGTTGGGTATCTGCCAAAGAAGAATGTTATGTCCTATCACGCTCCTGACCCGACCGAAGAACGACCTCGACCAAGAGACGGAGAAGTCATCGTTTTTACGGATCACATGAACCGGGGCTTTTCACCACCCGGCTCGTAGTTCTTCCGAGAAGTTCTGCATTTTTTCAAGCTTCATCCACAAGACCTAGGACCCAACTCCATATATAATATCTACAACTTTCAAGTTCTTTGTGAGGTTTACTTGCAAGAAGAACCGGCCGTGGAACTCTTCAGAGAGTACTTTTATCTAAACCGCAAAATGAGTGCCCCAACAGTCTTAGCTTGGAGCTTGGTGGAATCTCAATTCAGCGCCGACAGGGTGCTGTTTTCCCTTTAATAGTCTTACCAAGCCATCCCAAAGATTGGAATCAAACCTAGTTCTACTACCAAGATACGTCATCGACTGATGAGAAACCACTGCCGGGTTATCACGCTGGGCGTCTGGATTCTAAGTTTGTGCTTCCAGACAAGCTTATTGCCGCTGAACGCAAAAAACTCATCCCCTCTATCAAAAGGATTAATGCTTTACTAGGAAATGGTTTAACTGGAGTCGATCTGACCCATTGCTGGATCTCATGGTGGATCATCCCTCTGAGCCGCCGCTCTGCCTTAATGTACACCTATGGCGGAGGACCAAATGACCCCCTGCGTCATAATCCTATGCAATTGACTGAAGAGGCTATTGTAGAAATGTCCACTACCCTCGTGAATGGAAAATACGAGGACTGCAGTAAGGTTGGGTTAAACCCCTTCTGCAAGCTTAACCCGGCACCAGAGGTAAACCGCCTTGATCTTATTTTTCCTTTGGTAGTTAAGTATTTGTATGAATTTTAACCTGTTATTTGCCTGTAGGCCAAATCTGACTTCTAGAAAGCCAAGTATGACCATGAAGCTGCCAAGAAGACCAGAGCCACCGCCATAGCTGCCAGGAAGACGGCCCGGAAGTAGTAGAAGAAGAAGAAAACTGCTTCAGACATGTTGAGGCTTGAAGACCTTTCTGAGTCGGAGGTAGCCCTTGACTCCCTTGGCCAGCTTTTTAATAACCTTATTGACACTGATTATTACCAGGACGACACGGGGGCTAGCCAGGCCGTAAAAGAAGAGGTAACTATTTCCTCTGACTCAGCCCCTTTGCCAAGACAAAAACTTCGACTGGTAACCCGGAAAGTAAGGTTTTCGCACCCTTTATCTTCTTTGGACCCTCATTTTCTTTTGAAAAAGCAGCAACATGAGAGTCGCCACCAAGCCCAGACTAACGACGATAATGAGCCGCCCTCCGACTTACAAAAGACTCCTCAAAAGCGCCAGAATGAGGTTTCTTTCGCCTTTATCTTTTGCTTTTATCCATGAATTCTTTTCCTTACTTTCTTACCTTTATTTTATCCATTCAGGAGGTTTCTCGCTCTTCTGGCGACTCATCCCAAACTCAGTTATCGGCTTTCAAGACTGTCCCTGGGTAGGGAACAGTTATCTTTCCTCTTCATGCTTTAGAGCTGCATCATTATACTAACTGTCTCATAAAAATCTTTCTTTAGAGGTCAATCCAAGTCCAAGAAAGCCAGGATGACTAAATCGGCCGAAGACCCAAAAGATCCTGCACCTGAACCATCAATGCCAACTCCTCCGGCTCAATCCGAAGCACCAGAAAACCCGCCTGTCCAGGCTCAGTCAGACCCTCCTGAACTGTCAGCTGAAGAAACCACTCTCAATCCGGCTATTACTAAACCATCCAGTTCAGCTAACCCGCCGACAACTTCGAACACCGATGTCTTGATTACCGGTGGCCGGTTTGTCGAGCCGGGGAACCCCACTGTACTAGCCCGTAATACCGCTAAGCAAGAGGCCTTAGAGAAGCAGAAGGTGCAGTTTGACATTTCTCATTACACTCACCTCAATGTCAATGATGTACTATCCGGCTATCTCAGTCATGTGCACTCCAGCCGTGATTCAGAAATTGAGATGGTAAAGCAGTTGCAGTTGAAGTATGAGGTACGTTCCCCGTCTTACTTATACTCTGCAGCCCCCAAGTCTTTAGATTATGAGGAACCTGAATGATCTGTAGACTTACGATATAGGTTGAAGCTTTATCTTTAGATTTTTCCGGAGTCCAACATATTAGTATAAACTTCACCTGTAGTCCCCAAGGGCTGGCTCAATTTATTACAAATGAACCAGTACTTAATTTTATAACTGTCTTTTACCAGTCCAAATAAATATTGCGATCCGGATCAACTTGAAAGAACTTTCTGAATATCATGCATTAGCCCCCAAGTGCCAAGCGTTATTACTTTGTAAAACGCTTGGGACTTGAAGTATAGAAGAGTCATAGGGTATAAAAATTGCTCTGGAAGACATCAGCCCCCAAGTGTCAAGTGGTATTGCATTGCAAAGTACTTGAGACTTGAATCCTTATAACTTTTAGTTTAAATCTTGATACACCTGTGAATGTTTTGTAGAATGCCCTAGCTGAATTGGGCTCCCAATTAACTGATGCAAAGACCCAGCTAGCGGATCTAGAGGCAGAAATCAAGACCGCTGACTCCAAACTCCAATTGAGTCTTTCTGAGACAGAAAAATTGGAAACCAGTTTGACTGCAAAGAAGAAATCCTGGGCCGAAGAAAAGACGCTGCTGATACAACATGCTGAAACAGCCAAGGCGGCTCTTGAGGAAGTTAGCACAGAGCTCACCGACTTAAAAAATTGTGTGTCTCAAATGGTTTCCGCCATCTTTGGTAAGTTATTTGCATAAGTCACTTACACTCTATTTTTACCAGGAATGTAAGCCGCTTGCTGAACGTTTGTTGAACACACATAGGTCCGCGGAGTAACAACTTGAGCCAAGACAGCATGACAAAACTGAAGGCGGTTTACACCTTGGTGGAACAACTGTACACGGGGGCTCAACGGGCACTTGTTTGCTATCTCTCCTGTCAACCAAGGACCTAATCATTTAAGTGACGTCTTGAATAAGTTGTCCATCTTACCCGCCAGATTCAAGGAAACCAAACGGTCTTGTGCAAGAGCCGGAGCATTGACTGCCCTGAGCCGCTTCAAAGCTTGGGTGCCAGAATTAGACCCGACATATGTGGTCAGGGGGTATCCCACTTTGAAAGAAGATGGGACTCCATTTGATCAAGATGACTTCACTGCCTGTGTGAGGGGAGTCCGTTCTGAAGCTACCATACTTGGCGAGGAGACCAACATCGACAAATATCAGCCGGGTTTTGATATGGAGAATAAGAGAATGATGGCTCCCTCCTATAAAGTGACAGATCTTATCCCGCTGGTTCGCCAACATACCTTTGCCCCGAAAATTGACCCGGCTGGCTTGATTAACAAGGAGGCTGAATTTTTCGCGGTTAATGGCTTTGATTGGTCAAAGTCCAGCTTTGAATCAGTGGAAGGAGGTGAACTGGCCAGGGAGGAGCAATGATCGTATGAATAGCCTAGCCTTTAGTTTTAAGAAAGAAAACAGTCTTAACCGTTTGGGCTTTCAATGCCTTGTAATAGGTTAGTTTGAAAACTGCATGCTTTCCTTATGCCGTCGTGCATCAGATGTTACATATGACTCTTCGCTCATGATGTTTTAATATATATATGCATTACATCCATGATTCTGTTCCTGTAAGAGATGAAACAACTATCCTGGCGGTTTAGCACCGGACGGGTCAAAACACCTGATATACAACTATAAAATTATCGTAGTAGGAAAAATAGAACCAAATGCAAAATAAACAAGGTTGAGAAAACCGTTAATTAAAGGAAAACATATATAAGTCTTTCTTTGAATGTCACTGACATACCTGCATTCCTTGAATCAGAACTGCCGGCTTTCATAACCCAGACAATGAGGTTGATAACCCATTCTGTTTGAGAAGTCAATGCTTCCATATGCCTAATGACTATTATGCCTTGGCGGCTCATTGTCAAATAGTCAAGCCGGTTTAAATAAAAAACCATGCTGACAGTTTGATTTGAGACAACAAAAACCAGTAAGACAAAATAAAAGACTTCAAACAATGTAAATTAAACCTTTAAATAAAATTTGGGGGTTTCTGATTCGAATACGATCAGTAAACCGGACCAAAGGGGTTAAGCTAAGATTCGAATACGATCATATAGCCCCCAGTGGTTTTGGCGTTGCGCCGATCAAAAGGGTACCGACAGCTATGTTCTATTTGGTTCGAATATGACCTATGTTTGAACAGGAAGCCCCCAAATGACCTTGAGAGGTTTTTGTCGGATGTGGGGCTCCGAAAAACCCTTGAGGTTCAAACACTGGGGTGCGCGTGAAGTCTTCCCCTCCTACCAATCTACGCTCTAGCTCACCAAGATCTTGCGGACGAACTCGACGAGCTCACAACACAGAAAGACACGGGGTTTATACTGGTTCAGGCTACCGTTGTGGTGTAATACCCTACTCCAGTGTGGTGGTGGTGGATTGCCTCTTGGGCTGATGATGAAAAATACAAGGGAAGAACAACCTCCTGAGGTTGAGGTGTTCTTGTGCGTATGAACTTGTGGTGTGTAGGTTCTCTCCGGCCAAGATCCGATCCGATCCCCACTATGGTGGCTAGTCCTATTTATAGAGGCCCTGGTCCTCTTCCCAAATATCAAGCGGTAAGGGAGCCAACAATGGCGGGCTAATTTGAAGGGGGACAACCAGTACAACCTATCCTGACAAAAGTAGTCCTCGCCTGCACAAAGCTCTGGTGGTGACTCCGTCTTGGGCTCCACGATGAACTCCGTCTTGCAATCCATGGTGTTGGTCTTGTTGTACCGAAATGTAAACCTTTGCCTGATGCCTCGATACTATGCGGCTGCGCTTGCCCCCTTTGCACCAAAGAGGAAACAAGGACGCTGCACGCTGGCGCCCGCCTGGCGCCCGCCTGTTGTCGATCATCATGGTTCATGTCATGAGAGCCTCGTGAGGTTCGCCTCGCCTTGATATCTCCGCCCCTCGCGAGCCTGCCTGACTAGGCCGCTTGGGAGGAGGTCTTGCATCATCCGCCTTGTGAGGCTTGGACCCTCGCGAGGGTCTTGGATGCTTTGTTGGTGAAGATGGACCATATGGCCTACTGCTTGGCCACACTGCGGGCCGCAGGCAGGCAAGTCCGGGGATCCCCGTTCCCAGAACGCCGACAGTAGCCCCCGGGCCCAAGGTGCACACGGGCTTGGCTTCGCGGCGAAGCCAAGGGTCAAGTTCGGACTATCGCGGGCCCCAAAAGCCTGCGGCCTCGGTTGATGCGTGGCGGTTGATAGGTCGGGGGCGTCTCCGCTTCCCACACTGCCTCGATGATTGCATGACTTGACAAGTCCCTGCGACATGCAAGGGAAACCATCATTACCTGCGATCGTGGGAGACGCCGGTTGGCCTTCTCTTGCTATAAATGGGGAGGGGCGGAGCCCCCGTTGCCCATCTCTTTCTCGCTTGCTTGCTTCTTCCTTGCTTCATTGCTTGCAGTGCCTTTGATAGCGCCACGAAGGAAGTTCTCTGCCGTCGAGAAGGGGAAGGCCCCTCGTGAGGGCCCCGGTTCCTCGGCGCCCAAGCGTGGTCGTGGCCGTCCGCGCAAGCATGCTATAGACCCCGCCGTGGCCCACTGTCGAGGCGGTGCCGCGGCATGCGGAGGGGACCGTCCCGACCATGGCGGTCCAGCTGACGAGGGGAGGCGTGCGATGGTGGCGCGACCTCCCCGCCCACGCTTCCACTCAGCGGAGGCGTCGCCGGAGTTCGTTGTCTGGTCGGAGAACCCGGCCGGCAACTGGCTCCAGCTTCTGCGCTTCCTTGTCGATGAACTGTCGGCCCCTGATCCAGGCGGGCTCTGGTTGCAGGCGGATGGTTGCTGCAGCAAGGCCTCCTGGGTCGCGGTCGAGACATCTGCCGCGAGCAACATAGCCCTGGCCCGCGGCTGGCAGACGTTCGCCCATGCGCGCGGCCTGGGCAGGTGGTGCACGCTCCACTTCAAGTATGACGGTGGGTCGACCCTCTATGTGAGGGTGTTCGGGGAAGATGGTCGCCATGCCGGGTGCTGCCCCGAGACGAAGGACGGTGAGGAGGTGCTCAGCCTTGGTGATGGTCGCAACGAGGGTGAGGGCGAGCCCGCCCTCGGTGGCGACCGTGTCTCTTCCAGCTACGGCGGCTCTTCCTCCAGTGACAGCTCCAGCAGCGGTGGCTACGACCAACCGCCACGTCGCCGCACCCGCTTCGAAGAAGGCAGCGGGTCATCCCATCGCCACGCCTCCATTAAGCGCGAGGAGGGGTCCGGCTAGGCTCGGGCGTCTCTAAGGGCCTGCCCCCGCATTGCTGAAACGCCGCTTTGTTTGGCCTTTTCCTTTTTTTTGCTGCATCAGAAAATGAAACCAGTATGGGCCTAGAGGGGAGTGTATCGAACGGTGGTTCTTGGTTAATGCAATGTGCATGTTATTCCCATGTCGTGTTGTTATTTTGCACAGAGATAACCTAATCTGGCGCGTTTGGGACGCCCTTTCCTTCACGAGTTGTCTGCGTTTACTCAGAGACTGCAAAAAATTTGTTAGGGGGTGCACTAGAGGATTTGCCATTCACCCAAAGCTTGACTTGGCGCTTTGCATTGCGGTACCCGGGGGGCACAGATTAGGAGAGATGCGCTAGCTTCCAGGCTCAAACGAGGGTGACTCGTGAGAAGGCAGAGAGAAGAAAAAATGCTTGCGAGGGCACCTGCCTAGCCCCCTCGCGAGGTACGCGCGCGAGAGAGAGATCACGAGTAAACCAGAGCCGAAAAACATGGTAAAAGGCGAAGGAACCAAATGAGCAAGGAACGCCAAAGGAAAACTCGATTAAGGAGAAGCAAGCCAGCTACTGAAAGCAAATGAAAAGACGCGTTCGGCACCTAATCTAGTCTTCAAGTCTTCTCACCAGCGTGGAGCTAAGTGATGTCCACTAGGCATGGGAGGGAGCCCCAGGGCCTGAGGCCGGCGCTCCTGAGACTCCGGGGCGTGTACAACCCCAACTCATTATTACGTGAGAGTGTCACGGGCGGCGATTCTTCACAGGCACCGGGCCTTGCTTCACAGGCCCTGGACCTTTTTCACAGGCTCAGGGCCTTTCTTCACAGGCTCTGGGCCTTGCTTCACAGGATCTGGGCCTTTTTCACAGGCTCAGGGCCTTTCTTCACAGGCTCTGAGCCTTGCTTCACATGCTCTAGGCCTGGCTTCATGGGTAGAACTTCCGGAGATGCTGGATGTTCCAGGCGTTTTGGATAGGTCTCCCCTCTTGCGTCTCCAAGCGCACGGTGCCAGGCCTGGAGATGTGGAGGACCCTGAACGGGCCCTCCCACATGGGTGAAAGCCTGTGCAACCCTTCCCTGGAGAGGACTCGCCTCAGGACTAGGTCACTCGTCTTGAGCGTCCTGGAGCGAATGTTGCAACAGTGGTAGCGCCGTAGCGCTTGCTGGTACCTTGCCACCCTTATTGCAGCTTCATGACGACGTTCCTCCCCCAGCAGGAGATCCATTCCCTGCATGGCGTCCTGCTGCGTTTTGTCGAACGCCAGAACCCGCGCAGAGTGATGCTTGACCTCATGAGGGAGGACTACTTCAGCTCCGTAGACGAGGAAGAACGGAGTCTCGCCCGTTGGCTTGGTAGCGGTGGTGCGGATGGACCACAGCACGGACTGGAGCTCGTCGTGCCAGCCCCTACCACAGGCCTCCAGCTTCTTCTTGAAGGTCCTGGTATTGAGGCCCTCAGGACCTCAGCGTTGGCGCGCTCAGCCTGACCATTGCTCCTGGGGTGGGCCACCGAAGCGTAGTAGATTTGCGTTCCAAGGTTAGCACAATAGGTTTTAAAGAGGTTGCTAGTAAACTGTGAGCCGTTATCTGTGATGATGCGGTTGGGGACCCTGAAGAGGCTCACGAGGCCCTTGATGAACTTGACAGCAGAGCCGGCTGGTATGGTTCGGACGGCTTCCACTTCCGCCCACTTGGTGAATTTGTCGATGGCAACGTAGAGATAACGGTAGCCCCCTGGCGCTCATGGGAACGGGCCTAGGATGATGTCTAACCCCAGAATGCGAACGACCACATGAGCAGGATGGTTTGGAGGCCCTGAGCAGGTTGATGGATTTGCTTGGAGTGGAATTGGCAAGCTTCGCAGGACTTCACCAGCTCAGCTGCATCGTTGAGTGATGTGGGCCAATAGAATCCGCTGTGGAAGGCCTTGCCGACGAGGGTCCATGATGATGAGTGATGTCCACAGTCCTCGCCGTTTATGTCAATCAGCAGCTCCCTCCCTTGATCGCCGGAGATATAGCGCAGCGTGATGTCGTTCGGCCGTTTCCTGTATAACTTGCCGTCTTGAATGCAGTATGCCGTGGGCTGTCGGGCCACGCGCTCTGCATCTTCTTCCTTCTCCGGCAATGTCCCGTGCAGCAGGTACTCCTTGAACTCCTTGGTCCAGCACTCCTCCTGGGGCTCGAGTGCCAAGAGAAGCCGAGCTCCTGAGGTTGGGCCGCAAGTTGGGGCTCCTGAGGCCGGGGGCTGAGGGAGCTCCTCCCGAGGCTAAGTCGTGCTTGAAAGAGGTGGCATAGCTGACGGCTTGAAGAGCCGCTCTTCGAAGACGCCGGGTGACGGTGTCCTGGACTAGGGGGTACTCACCACGTCGTCTCCCGATCTATTAGATTGGGCCGAGGACCCCCGTGGCCGTATACTCATGGGCCAGTTCGGATGGCTACCGCATACAAGGAAGATTCCACAAGACTTGGCGATCAAGACAAGGACTTCTCCCCAACGGCGTATTCGGCTAGGACTCTTGTTATCCTAGGCCTCCGGTGCATTATATAAACCGAGGCCAGGCTAGTCGATAGATATACAATATATATACAACAATCATACCATAGGCTAGCTTCTAGGGTTTAGCCTCCTTGATCTCGTGGTAGATCTACTCTTGTACTGCCCATATCATCAATATTAATCAAGCAGGACGTAGAGTTTTACCTCCATCAAGAGGGCCCGAACCTGGGTAAAACATCGTGTTCCCTGCCTCCTGTTACCATCCGCCTAGACGCACAGTTCGGGACCCCCTACCCGAGATCCGCCGGTTTTGACACCGACATTGGTGCTTTCATTGAGAGTTCCGCTGTGTGATCGACAAAAGGATCGATGGCTCGCCTGCAGATCAACTGCGACTTCGGCATCTTCATCACTAGCTCGACTGGTCACCTTGGTTCGACCAAGAATTGCGCCCCGTGTTCGGATCACCATGTTCGGACGAGGGCCTTCATCAAACATCAACTCCGATCTCTATCAAGATCATGGAGGAATCATCTATGGAGCTCGGGGCTCAACGTCAACATTGCCCTCAAGCGACCGTGCTGTTTTTCTGAACAGCGAACTCGTATCCGCCGCCACCGCCTCCTCGAGTATCGCTTTAACGATCGCTTCAGTGGAATTGTGCGGAATCGAGTCTACAACAACCCGGAAAATTTTTGTCGAGTTCCGATGGAGGAATCTCTGGCAATCCACGATATACCGGAGCCCTGTCAAATCTGGACGGGAATTTGGATGAGTTTAGGGTGTGGTGTCCAGCCTCTAGCTCGGACGTCCTTTGGAAGATCCAACCGTTGATCGGCTGCGGAATTCCTATATCTACCACCTCTCAAAATTTCGGCTCGATCCGACCGTCCAAACTCCGGGAACCTTCCGATTAGTGCATCACTTTTCGGATCTGTTTTCTGCGCGAAAACGAATCCGACCCGAGTTCGTCTTTTTTATGAACGGGATTTCGGACATCCTTTTTGAAGGAAGTTTTGTATGGGGTATTGTGTTTTATTCCCTAACACATCCCACTAAAATCTTTTGAACATGATCTTCAAACATTATGCTGGTGTCAAACCAGTCCGGCAATATTGCTCCACGGCTGCCGACCTGCGCTAGACACGTCGTCACTTTGTTGAGCCGAGCTCAACTTCTTCGGATCACCACCTCAGCAAGCTGAACAACAGTTCGGCATCGCAAAGAATAAATCATCGCCAACATCGCCGCCCCACAGGTTACATGGAGCGGGCACACCGGCATCGCCGCACGGTCACTTCATCAAGCTGGCATTAACCACGTCACGACCTCCATCGACAAGGCCGCACTATTGCTTCTTCAAGCTGGTGTCCGTCACGCCGACCTGCTTCGACTCATCAGCTGACGTCGAGGCTTCGACATCTCGGCTGGACCAGGGGCTTCACCATCTCTTCATCAACCTACTCCGGACACTTCGGCGTCACTGGCCGACCAGCTCCGTCACGTTAGCTGGGCCGAGGGCTTTGCCTCGGCAAGTCAACCTTTACCAGCATTGCCATGCCGTCGTTTTATCACCCATCAGGCAATGGGTGTGCGGAGTGAGTCCCAATTTTGGGAATCACCTTCCTTCGGATTGCTATAACAAATAAACCAGGTGCTATTAATCCCAGTATTTTTTGCTTGTTTGGGTTCATTTTTCCCAAGGAATTATTACTCTGGTTTGTCCATGATATGTACACAGGTCTATCAAATGGTGACCGCATTAATGACGGTCGCGTGGTGGTTCGATCAGTTTCCGTACATAGTCCGGCGAACGCCGCATCCGAAGCTCAGACTGACCTGTGAATTCAGGCTTTGCCACGCCTTTATTACATCACGCCGACGCCCTGCATCGACATTGACTTCGGCGCCAGGCCATATTTCTTCTATTCCTCACTTTGCATAAATTATTTATTATGCAACACATTTTTTTAATTATCATTATTACTATTATCTCCGGTTTGCACTATTTTTTGTGCACAGGAAAATGATCCGGGGACTTCGGCGTCACTCTGCCGGTCTGCATTGACCGTGCTATGTCACCACTTCGGCGTGTCGAGCTCTCCGCTCCGCCACCTCAGGACCAGCTTGGGGGATGGAACCTTGCCCCGCATCAAGCTCGGACCGCGTCATCAATACCGAACACATTAACCAGCTAAGTCGCTTTCATGCTCAAAGCTTTAATTTCTAACTTGTGTTCGGTTCGACCAAGCATTATACTTTTTTGGAAAAAAGTTGCTTCTAAAAAATTTTCCTTGTCCAAACTTTGTTTGTGACACACAAATTCAAATACCCCGTTTACTTGGGGGCTTCCTTTATGAAGCTTTTCCTGTTGCATATGATTATACTTGTACGGCTTCATTCCTTGTTCGTGTATTACGCCACAATATGCACCATATTGACTTAAGCGATTTGCAAGCTGGGTTGCCTCGCTCCTGTGTTTACCCCTACGTTCCCGATTGTTCGGCTAGGGAGTAAAGGGAGCACCTCTGCGATTGTCACGATCGGGTCACCCGAGCCGGACCTCAGACTGGGTGAAGCCGAAAGCTAGCGCTCTTATAGTTATTCAATGATGGTCGGCACACAATGGAACTCATGAGTACAAAAAATCTATTGCACAAGTCTCATAATAACAATGAGCACCGAAGAAAGGTATCGGTGGGGGTACTATTTTCTTCGAAGATGCTTCTTACTCTTCGCAGTAATATAGCATAAGTTCCCTGAGCGCGCTTTGTCTGTTACAGCCTTATGGCCTGATTGCCTGGTTATTGGAAACACCGTCGATATTCTCGACCGATGGAGTACATAACACTTTTCGGTCCTTAACCGAAGAGGGAGAAGCCGACGGTCGGTTAAGACGCGTTTAAAGTTCGGTTGAACATAGATATGATATAAGTACTTCGGTACATGCAATCATTCTTCTACCCAAGTCACTTGGGGGCTCTTAAGTTTATTTGAGCCGTTTTATAATAAGTGTTCTTCTTCTCAGTCGTTGCAAAGTTCTATTATTATTATTTATCACTCCTTTTTTCGACGCGAGTGTGCGGTCACTAGCCGGGGAGCCTAATTTCTCTCTCAAAGCCGCTAGAGTTTAGTTTGCTAAACTGGCCTAATGAGAAGTACTCCGCCCTCGGGATAGGAGGTTGAAGCCGTAGGCTGACCCGCTCGAAGTCTTGAGATAGGATGTGTCATGTTAAAGGACGACAGAAGCACTTCTTTTTTCTAAGACCAATTTTCGGATTGGCACCGAACACTTGATCTTGTTCGGACGTCATGTTTTTACTGACGTTTCTTGGTTTTCCAAGCTTTTTGGCACTTTTAAACTATTTGTGCTTTTCCAGCATTAGTCTCGCAGTGCAACGCCGGACACCTTTAGGGATTCGGCAAAAACATTCTCAGATATTGCTATATATGCATCGGTTTCGAATTGTGTCTTCGGTCAATAGTTGGGTTGCCCGGCTCCTGCACTTGCTTCCTACGTTCCGTTTTGTTCGGCTAGGCGTGCAAAGGGAGAACCACTGCGATTGTGCTTCCAGCTCACATGGTTAAGCACCTTAGTGGAGAAAGCCGAAAACTGACTGTCACAATAAGCGTAAACTGGTCAGCGATCCGATGACTATGACGGGCCATTCATAACATTGGCCGAAGTGTTTACGGCTTGACCTCGACTGTCGCCGAACACTACCGGGGGCTATTAACTGGCCTCCCAAACTAAATCCTCGATATTTTGCTCTTACATTCGAGCTGAGGTTTCATGATCATGCTTAGCATGACAACCCAAAGAAAGGAACCGATAGCGGGACTATTTTCTTTGGAATACATTTCTTCTGTTAAACAGTAATATAACATATCTCTCTGCGTACCTTTGTTTATAAAACCGTGTGGCCAGATTGCCTTGTTTGTCGTAAATCTTTGCCCTCATAAAGGCTTTATAAAGTAGGACAAACACTCCTCGGCTACTGGCCAAGGAGGTGGAAGCCGATGGTCGGTCAACAAAGTTTTGTACAATGCGGATCCGAGCATTAATGACGTAAAGTACTTGGATACATAGAGTCATTACACATAATTTGTGATTTTACTATGGATATTGATCCTTAATTCGGCCACCCGTGCCCGCATTAAGGCTCGGGGGCTACTGGGCTTCGGGCTTATTATTTACAAATATTAAAGGGGCACATCGATCCCCTGATCTGGTGTTGCCACCCGACCAGTGTCTCGGGGGCTACTGCATTGCTTGTCCAATGCAGAAAATTTTATGTGCAATATAGTTTCCGAGGAGATTTTGATCCTCAGGTTGGTCGGCCGCACCCAACCTGAGTCTTGAGGACTGAGCACGCCGCTTTTGTGTCCCGAAGTATTCTGCCGAGCTAGGACTTGATCCTCAGGCCGATTTTGCAAATCAACCTGAGTCTCAGCGGCTACTGGGATCAGCGGTCTTATGTCATCCTTCATGTGCATCTCGGGTTTTAGACCGATACACACCTTGAGGGCTACTGGCTATATATCTCGGCAGAGAATAAATTGCACCAATAAAAAATATTGACAAAAAATCGGCCCATAGTCGGGGTGGTGCACCACCTCGGAAGCAGTCCGGCATAAAGCTCGGGCGCTAGTGGCTGGCTCCATAGAGGGCATTTCCGGCATTAAGCTCGGCTAAACTCCTTCAACTTTTTTGAACCAAGGTGATATGACACCTCGGATATAGTCCGGCATTGGAGCCTGGACACAGTCCGGCGTTGGAGCTCGGATATATTTCGGCGTTGGAGCTCGGATATACAGTCCGGCGTTGGAGCTCGGATACATAGTCCGGCGTTGGAGCTCGGATACATTCCGGCGCTAGAGCTGGGAAGCGGTCCGGCGTTGGTGCTCGGCTGCAAAAGATACCTCGAATGCAGTCCGGCGTTGGAGCTCGGACGCAAGAGGACCCTGCCTCCCGGGAACAACTTCAAACCCGAGGTGTGGCATAAAAATAAACAAGGCATTGATAAAGGCCGGAAACTTAAAGGGGCTCCTCGGATACCCGACGTGTAAACTCGTCGAATGCATTTCGGCGATCCTCAAGATCGAAGATAAAGAAGATTTGTTGAACCAGTTTTCAAGACCGGCAACCGAAGACGAAGAACAGTTCGAAAGAATCGAGGAGCGTCCCTAACTTGAAGACCGGTTCAGGGGGCTACTGACGGTGTCCTGGACTAGGGGGTACTCACCACGTCGTCTCCTGATCTATTAGATTGGGCCGAGGACCCCGTGGCCGTATACTCATGGGCCAGTTCAGACGGCTACCGCATACAAGGAAAATTCCACAAGACTTGGCGATCAAGACAAGGACTTCTCCCCAACGGCGTATTCGGCTAGGACTCTTGTTATCCTAGGCCTCCAGTGCATTATATAAACCGAGGCCAGGCTAGTCGATAGATATGCAATATATATACAACAATCATACCATAGGCTAGCTTCTAGGGTTTAGACTCCTTGATCTCGTGGTAGATCTACTCTTGTACTACCCATATCATCAATACTAATCAAGCAGGGCGTAGGGTTTTACCTCCATCAAGAGGGCCCGAACCTGGGTAAAATATCGTGTTCCCTGCCTCCTGTTACCATCCGGCCTAGACGCACAGTTCGGGACCCCCTACCCGAGATCCGCCGGTTTTGACACCGACACCGGGCTCTTGCGGTTGCCGCTTGGATGCTCTCTTGGCGATGTCGTCGGCTTCCTTGTTGGTTCCCCGGGGCAAGTGCTGTAGCTCCAAGCCTGTGAACTGCTTTTCCATTTTGCGCACCTCCGCAAGGTAGGCCTCCATGTGCTCGTCCTTTGGCTCGTACACTTTGTTGGAGAAGTTGATGAGGAGCTGCGAGTTGCCCTTGACAGTAAGGAGCCTCACCCCCATAGCCGCCGCAGCCTTTAGGCCGGCTATGAGGCCTTCGTATTCTGCAATATTGTTGGAGACCTTCTCACCGTGCTGGAAGCAGAGTTGCACGGCGTAGCAAAGCTTGTCCTGAGTGGGCGAGATGAGCACTGCTCCAGCCCCCGCGCCCTAGTGCGCAAAGGTGCCATCAAAATACATGACCCAGCCGTCTGGCGCTTCGCTTCCAGGGGAGGTGAACCGGTCTTCTCCTTCCTCAAGAGCCGGGGCATCTGCCCATTCTGCCACAAAATCGACGTGCGCGGCTCGCTTGATGACTCTGGTGGTGCTGAACTCCAGCTGAAATGCTTGCAGCTTGATGTTCCATTCAGCGACCCTCCTGGCTGAGTTTGGGCTCCTGAGTACCCTCTCCAATGGGTAAGACGATACGACCTTGATGGGGTGCCCCTGGAAGTAGTGCCGCAGCTTGTGTGAGGCCACCAAAAGTGCGAGCAGGAGCTTTTGCGGCATGGGGTAGCGTGCCCTTGCGTCTCGCAGTATGGTGCTGATGAAGTATACCGGGTGCTCGACGAGGGCAAGCATGCTGTTGAGGCTCAGGTCTTGCGGAGATTGTGACGTATCATGAGGTGGAGGGTTTCCTGAGACTTGGCCATCCTCAAGAGTTTCCGCGATGTTGCCCTGCCGAGCTTGATCTTCCACCGCTGATGGCTCTGGTGTGCCTTCCTGACCCTGCACTGCATCAGCTCTGGCTTGGCGTGGCACACCCTTGTCTTTGCGCTCCTCCCGAAGGTGACAGGCAGGCGGACTTGCCCTATCGGTGTGGTGGAACCATCAGTCACTCCTGAGAAAGGCTTGGTTGGCTGGAGCTGCTCATAGGGCACTTAGAGGTTGTCGAACGTGTTGACGGATAGGACGTTGAGCCCTGCGCCGCCGTCGATGAGAGTCTTGGTGACTTGCACATTGCTGATGACTGGGGAGCACAACATAGGGAGTGTGCCAGCGGTGGCTGCGCACTTGAGCTGATCCGCCGAGTTGAAGGTGATGGCGCATTGGGACCACCTGAGCGGTCGCGTGGCCTCGAGCTTGGGGAGCGCCGCATTCACCTTGCGAGCGAACTATTTGAAGATGCGCTGAGAGGCTGGGGCCTGAGCACCGCCCAAGATGCAAGCGATCGCACACGGCTCCTGGAAGCCTCCAGCCCCCTCGTCTTGGTGGTGGTGGTCGTTCCTTCTTGGTGGCGGCAACAGGGGAAGACCGGCGTTGCCCTGGGGGCGATCCTCACAAGGCCAGTCCCTCGAGGTGCCCTCGCGATGTTGGTCCTGCCAGCGGTCCTCACGAGGCCGGTCGCGCCACTCCTGGCGCAGGCCACGGTCGTCCCAGCGTCCGCCTCCACGTCCTCCTCCTCGGCTGTATCCCCGGTCGCTGTGCTCGGGGCATCGACCGAAGAGTCCTTCCCATATGGCTCTGAGCTCTTGACAGTCGCTGGTCTTGTGGGTGTTCAGGTTGTGGAAGGCGCAGAATGGACGACCGTTCTTGGACGACTCGGGCTGATCTCTGCCTCGCTTGGTGTCGGGCTCCGCTACGAGCACCACTGCCTCTTTGCATTTCACGTCCTTGGCCTTGACATTCTTCTCCTCCACTCCTGCAGCTGGCAGCTCAAGGAGAGAGAGGCGCCCCTCCTCAGCTCTTGCGCACTTGGTCGCCAGGTTGAACAGCTCCTGAGATGTGCAAAGCTCCTCATGGATAGCCAGCTCTTCCTTCATCTTGATGTCACGGACGCGGTCTGAGAACACGGAGATGATGGCTTCGTCCATGACCTTGGGGATCTTGAGGCAGGTGCTGTTGAAGCGCTGGATGTACTTCTGGAGGGTCTCTCCTGGCTGTTGCTTGATGCCACATAGATCGCCCGCGGCCGATGGGCGGTCGCGAGTGCCCTGGAAGTTGGCAACGAAGCGGTCGCGCATCTCGTCCCAGGAGGAGATCGAGCCGTGCTGCAGGTTCAGGAGCCAGGAGCGGGCCCCATCCTTGAGAGCCATGGGAAACCAGTTCGCCATGACTTTTTCGTTGCCGTTGGTCGCTTCGATGCTCAACTCATAGAGCTGCAGGAACTCCGTGGGGTCGACGGTGCCGTCGTATCGAGGAGGTAGATCTGGCTTGAACTTGCGTGTCCAGGCGATGCTACGCAGTTCGGGGGTGAAGGCACGACAGCCAGCCGTGGTCGCCAGGGCCCGCTTCGGAGGCGGAACTTGGTCTTGGTGAGGTCCACGTTGCACCACTGTAGGCGGCGCACGGTCTTGATGAGGTGGCGCGAGGAGCACCGGTGCAGCTTCTCGCGATCGCGACATTTCTTGGCAGCTCCTTTCTTCTCGCGCGGGCACCGGGCGCGGTGGATCACGCCACGGTGGCGCGCGCCTTGGTGCCAAGGCACCATCTTGGGGTCAAGGCGGTGGAGGCACGCGACGAGCCCCCTCGCCGGCGGCTGGTTGAGGGGGAGGCAGAGAGTGGGACGGCGCCGGAGAGCCCCCTGCGGCATAGACGAGCTTGGCGACGCGGTCGAGCCACTCCCCATAGAGGTCGTCGACAGGGCGGTAACGAAGGAGCTCGTTCACCGTGATGAGCGTGGCCCGTGCCTCCATGGGAGCACGGTGCGCGTGAGACAAAGAACCAGCCAGGGTGACTGATGGAGTAGTGGTGTGTCCGTCCTGCCGCACCGAAGGATGCAGCGAAGACGCCTGCTGCTCGTTCCCCATCGGGCCGGTGGCGGCGTTGGCGGCGGGAGACGGAGAACGACGAGGCGGCCCGCCGACGGGAGCCATCTGAGCGACGCGGGCGGCGAGAGCAGCCCGACGCTCAGCTCGAGCACGGCGAGCGTCCGCCATGGAGACGACGGAGTGATGAACTGATGGAAGGGAAGCTATGGCGCACCCCTACCTAGTGCGCCAAATGCTGGATGTGGGGCTCCGAGAAACCCTTGAGGTTCGAACACTCAGGTGCGCGCGAAGTCTTTCCCTCCTACCAATCTACGCTCTAGCTCACCAAGATCTTGCGGACGAACTCGACGAGCTCACAACACAGAAAGACACGGGGTTTATACTGGTTTGGGCCACCGTTTTGGTGTAATACCCTACTCCAGTGTGGTGGTGGTGAATTGCCTCTTGGGCTAATGATGAACAATACAAGGGAAGAACAGCCGCCTGAGGTTGAGGTGTTCTTGTGCGTATGAACTTGTGGTGTGTAGGTTCTCTCCAGCCAAGATCCGATCCGATCCCCACTATGGTGGCTAGTCCTATCTATAGAGGCCCTGGTCCTCTTCCCAAATATCGAGCAGGAAGGGAGCCAACAATGGCAGGCTAATTTGAAGGGGGACAGCCAGTACAAGCTATCCTAACAAAAGTAGTATTCGCCTGCACAATGCTCTGGTGGTGACGCCGTCTTGGGCTCCACGACGACCTCCGTCTTGCAGTCCATGGTGTTGGTCCTGTTGTACCGAAATGGAAACCTTTGCCTGATGCCTCGGTACTCTGCGGCTGCGCTTGCCCCCTTTGCACCAAAGAGGAAACAAGGACGCTGCGTGTGCTGGCGCCCGCCTGCTGTCGATCGTCATGGCTCACGTCATGAGAGCCTCGTGAGGTTCGCCTCGCCTTGATATCTCCGCCCCTCGCGAGCCTGCCTGACTAGGCCGCTCGGGAGGAGGTCTTGCATCATTTGCCTCGCAAGGCTTGGACCCTCGCGAGGGTCTTGGATGCTTTGTTGGTGAAGATGGGCCGTACGGCCTGCTGCTTGGCCACGCCGCGGGCCGCAGGCAGGCAAGTCTGCGGACCCCCGTTTCCAGAACGCCGATAGTTTTTATTGACCCTGATTCGAATACGATCCAAGTTAGACCCAAAAGGGGTGAAGCTATTATTCGGATACGATCAGGAAGCACCCTAGTGAGTTTGTCTTTGTGCCGATCAAGAGGGTTACGACAACTATGTTCTCTTTGGTTCGAATACGACCTATGTTTGAACAGGAAGCCCCCTAGTGAGCATGAATTTTACGGCTAGATTCGAATACGATCCTGAGCCAGACCAAAAAAGGGTTAAGCTAGATTCAGATACGATCAACCCCTTAATAGTCATTTGAATAATAAAAATAGTAAAGATATATGATCATGGAAGAGGAAAAGGACAGAGGTCCTGCTTTATTACTTACCATAATATATACAACGTCAAAGTATGTACATGACGAGAGTCGGTGGCTCAGGTGTAGTATGGCCAAAGCTAGGCAATATTCCACGGCCGGCGGGTCTCCTCCTCCGACTAACGTGAGTCTTTGTGCTCTCAAACGTCAATAAGGTAATATTACCCGTTGTTTAAGTTCTTACTGACCACAAAGGGCCTTTCCCAAGGTGGGGATAGCTTGTGTGCGTCGGACTGATGCTGGATGAGCCGGAGCACCAAGTCGCTTTCTTGAAAGGTTCTAGTTTTAACCCGACGGCTGTGATAACGGCGCAGGTCTTGTTGGTAAATTGCTGATCGGGCTGCTGCCAAATCTCATTCCTCATCTAACAAGTCAAGTGCATCCTGTCGGGCTTGTTCATTATTAGCTTCAACGTAAGCCGCCATGCGGGGCGAGTCATGACGGACGTCACTAGGCAGGACTGCTTCTGCTCCATAAACCATGAAGAAAGGTGTATAACCTGTAGACCTGTTAGGAGTGGTATTGATACTCCATAACACCGAAGGTAACTCCTCTACCCAACAACCTGGTGTTCATTGTACAGGAACCATAAGCCGGGGCTTGAGACCTTTTAAAATTTCTTGATTTACTCTCTCAGCTTGACCATTAGATTGCGGGTGAGCTAATGAAGAAACATCAAGCCGGATATGCTCACGTTGACAAAATTCCTCCATAACACCTTGGGAAAAATTAGTGCCATTGTCAGTTATAATGCTGTGTGGAAAACCAAAGCAAAAAATCACCTTTTTCATGAACTGAACCGCCATGGCTGTGTCACACTTGCTCACTGGCTCTGCCTCAACCCATTTTGTGAATTTGTCAACTGCCACCAAAAGATGTGTATTTTTGTCTTTGGACCTTTTGAAAGGTCCAACCATGTCAAGCCCCCGGAATGCAAATGGCCAAGTCATTGGAATCATCCACAACTCTTGAGCCGGCACGTGTGCTCGTCGTGCAAATTTTTGACATCCATCACACCTACTGACCAGATCCCCCGCATCAGCGTGAGCCGTTAGCCAGTAAAAACCATGACGAAAAGCTTTGGCCACAAGAGACTTTGACCCGGCGTGATGAGCACAATCCCCTTCATGGATCTCACGAAGAATTTCTTGACCTTTTTCAGGAGAAACACAACGTTGAAATGCTCCAGTGACGCTGCGATGATACAACTCACCATCAGAAATTGTCATTGACTTGGACCGCCGTGTTATCTGTCGGGCCAAGGTCTCATCCTCTGGCAACTCGCCCTGGGTCATGTAAGCCAAGAACGATACTTTCCAATATGGAACGACATGAAGAGCCACCACCAACTGTGCCTCTGGGTCAGGAATGGCCAAATCTTCCTCCGTAGGCAACTTAACAGACGGGTTATGTAAAACATCTAAAAAGGTGTTAGGTGGCACCGGCTTACGCTGAGATCCCAACCGGCTTAAGGCATCGGCCGCTTCGTTCTTTCTGCGGTCAATGTGTTCCACTTGATAACCCTTGAAATGCCCAGCCACAGTGTCGACCTCACGGCGATCAGCCACCATGAGAGGATCCTTAAAATCCCACTTGCCTGACACTTGTTGAGCCACCAGATCCGAGTCACCTTGGCACCGTACCCGGCTCAAACTCATTTCCTTAGCCATTCGAAGACCATGAAGCAAGGCCTCGTACTCAGCTGCATTGTTAGTGCACGGAAACATAAATCGTAACACATAACAAAATTTGTCACCTCGAGGAGAGGTTAGAATGACTCCAGCCCCCGAGCCTTCCAATTGTCTGGACCCATCAAAGTGAATCGTCCAATATGTGTTGTCCGGTTTCTCCTCCGGTATCTGTAACTCTGTCCAATCATTAATGAAGTCAACCAGCGCTTGAGATTTGATCGCAGTACGTGACACACACTTTAAACTATGAGATCCAAGTTCAATGGCCCACTTGGCAACTCGTCCTGTGGCTTCTCTATTTTGAATAATGTCTCCTAGAGGAGCAGACCTAACCACAATGATTGGGTGACACTGAAAGTAATGCTTGAGCTTCCAGCTTGCCATGAACACCCCATAAACAAGCTTCTGCCAATGTGGATATCTTTGTTTAGACTCAATGAGCACCTCACTGACGTAGTAAACTGGCCATTGAACCGAATGTTCCTTACCAGCCTCCTTGCGCTCCACAACAATGGCCGCACTGACAACACGTGAGTTAGCAGCCACATATAACAACAATGGCTCCTTCTCAATCGGAGCAGCAAGAACCAGCGGCTCAGCGAGCTGTTTCTTCAGATCCTCAAAAGCAGAGTTAGCAGCCTCACTCCAGACAAAGTCATCTGCCTTCTTCATCATTTGATACAAAGGTATCGCCTTCTCCCCTAACCGGCTTATGAACCGGCTTAAGGCTGCAACGCGACCCGCCAACCGCTGAACATCATTGATGCACGCCGGTTTAGCCAGAGAAGTAATTGCCTTAATTTTCTTCGGGTTAGCCTCAATACCTCTGTTAGACACAAAAAAACCCAAGAGTTTACCAGCCGGGACTCCAAAAGCACATTTGGCCGGGTTAAGCATCATCTTGTAGACCCAGAGGTTATCAAAAGTTTCCTTCAGATCAGTTACCAAGGTTTCCTTCTCTCTGGATTTCACCACTATATCATCCACATAAGCATGAACATTACGCCCAATCTGATTATGAAGGCAATTCTGCACACACCGTTGATAAGTCGCCTGGGCACTCTTAAGCCCAAAAGGCATAGACACATAGCAGAAGGCTCCAAACGGAGTGATGAAAGATGTCTTCTCCTGGTCCTTAACTGCCATCTTGATCTGATGATAACCCGAATAGGCATCCAAAAAACTCAAACGCTCACAACCTGCTGTAGCATCAATGATCTAATAAATATGAGGGAGAGCAAAAGGGTCAGCCGGACAAGCCTTGTTTAAATCGGTGTAATCCACACACATACGCCAGGTGCCGTTCTTCTTGAGTACAAGCACCGGGTTAGCCAACCACTCTGGGTGAAAAACTTCAACAATGAACCCGGCCGCCAAGAGCTGGGCCACCTCTTCTCCAATGGCCTTGCTCCTTTCCTCGTTAAAGCGCCGAACAAACTGCCCGACCGGCTTAAACTTCGGATCAATATTGAGAGTGTGCTCAGCGAGTTCTCTTGGGACACCCGGCATGTCAGAAGGCTTCCATGCAAAGATGTCTCGGTTCTCACGGATGAACTCGATGAGCATGCTTTCCTATTTTGGATCCAAGTTAGGACTAATAATAAACTGTTTGGATGAATCGCCAGGCACGAAATCAACCATCTTGGTGTCATCAACTGATTTGAATTTCAACGCCGGTTCGTGCTCCGTAGTTGGCTTCTTCAAAGACGTCATGTCTGCCGGGTCAACATTATCTTTATAAAACTTTAATTCCTCTGCACAAACAGACCCAGCATACGCGGCATCACCCTCTTCACATTCCAGGGCTATTTTCCGGCTTCCATGTACTATGATGGTGCCTTTATAACCCGGCATCTTGAGCTGCAGATACACATAACACGGCTGAGCCATGAACTTGGCATAAGCCGGCCGTCCAAACAGAGCATGATATGTGCTTTTGATCTTGACCACTTCAAAAGTTAACTTCTCAGCCCTAGAATCATATTCATCCCCAAAGGCTACTTCCAGCTCAATCTTACCAACTGGGTATGCCGACTTACCAGGTATGACACCATGAAAAATAGTGCTGGATTGTTTAAGACTCTTATCAGTCAACCCCATGCGATGAAACGTCTCATAATAGAGGATGTTGATGCTACTGCCTCCGTCCATGAGCACCTTAGTGAACTTATATCCACCAACCCGAGGCGCCACCACCAAAGCCAAGTGACCCGGATTATCAACCCGGGGTGGGTGATCTTCCCTACTCCACACAATAGGCTATTCCGACCATCTCAAATAACGTGGAACCGCCGGCTCAACAGCATTTACAACCCTCTTATGAAGTTTCTAGTCCCTCTTGCACAAACTAGTGGTAAATACGTGGTACTGCCCACTGTTCAGCTGTTTTGGGTTACTCTGATACCTGGACTGCTGCTATTGTTGCTGCTGATTACTTTGGCCGGATTGCTGATTATAGCCACCTTGGTTACCCGGATGGCCCTGGCCATGAAAACCACCTCCGCCTGAGCCGGTGCCCGGGCCATGAAAACCGCCTCCGCCTGAACCGCCGCCAGGTCCGTGGTTACCATCAAACATGTTAGAATTCTTAAACGCCTTCATGATCATACAATCCTTCCATAGATGGGTAGCTAGCTTCTCTCAGGTGCCGTGTCTCGGACAAGGTCCATTCAATAGTTGCTCGAGGGTGGGACCTGACCCGCCTGACCGAGGAGGTGGCCTCCCCTTGCGCCGTTGGTTGTTGCCCCGTGTACTGGTGTTAGCCACAAATTCGTTAGCCTTATGTTTATTACCTCCTTGATTCGCCGGGTTATGCTGGTGACCCTTTCCATTGCCGTTCTTTTTCCCTTCCCTGTCTTCTCTTCATCAGACGTGGGATCCTTGGTACTATCTGAATCAACATATTTGACCAGAGCCGCCATCAATTGGCCCATGTCATGACAATCACGCTTGAGCCGCCCCAACTTCTGCTTCAGAGGTTCAAAACGGCAATTTTTCTCCAACATTAAGACCGCAGAAACGGCATCCATCTTGTTGGATGAATGTATTATCTCCTTGACCCGGCGCACCCAATGGGTCGTGGACTCACCTTCCTCTTGCTTACAGTTAGTTAGATCCATGATTGACATAGGTTTCTTACATGTGTCCTTGAAGTTCTGAATGAACCGGGCTTTTAACTCCGCCCATGAGCCGATGGAGTTGGGTGGCAACCCTTTCAACCGAGTGCGAGCTTTTCCATCCAACATCATAGTGAAATACTTAGCCATTGCTGCATCGCTGACCTCCAACAGCTCCATCGCCATCTCATAACTTTCAATCCATGCCCCAAGCTGCAAGTCGGCCGTGTAATTAGGCACCTTACGAGGCCCCTTAAAGTCCTTTGGCAAGCGCTCATTACGTAGAGCCGGCACCAGGCAAGGGACACCTCCTGTCCTTGTGGCCACTCCTGCCTCAATAGAGGTTGCTGGATAAACCGGAAAAGCCTGATGAGCCGCCTGCTCAGCTGCCAGTTGAACCGCCCGCTCAGCCTCTTGATGGATCCTCTCCTGATCCACCAAGTTAAGGGCTCCATCCTGCACCGATTCATGCCTGCGCGGTTGGTTACGGCGTTGGGCATTGCTTGACATAGCGGCTGAGTCCATATGCCTGCTATAGCTTGGGCTCCGGCTTGGGAGAGGGGTTGACTGGATTCTATCTCGACTATAAGAGTATGCATCCTGCTATGCTAGGGCTGTCTGAAGAAGTTCTCTGACCCTTCGTGTTTCGATCGCCGTTGGAGAGTCGCCTTCCATCGGGAGAGCCGCCAGACGAGCCGACGCAGCAATTAAATTCTCCAAAGGGTTAGAGAAGTGACCCGGCGGTACTAGCATATAGTGAGGCGGAGCAGTATTCACACGGGGTAGTTCCATGGCCCTCGGTTGAACTGGTGGTCCTATCTCGGGTGTTGTAATCCGGTTTGCCTCCGGCGGGTTGCCGGGACCGGCCCTGGGTGTGTGTGGAAAAGGTTCCTCGGATCGTAAGTCAGAGGTAGACGTGATTGGGCCTTTTGGTGCCTTCTCCTCATGACCTCATTTGATGCGTTCAGATCTACCGAGAGCCGGAAAGTCTCCCTTGAAGCTGCTAAGCCCGGGCGTCCAGAGCCGCCCGTTCTGCAGCCATCCTGACATCTTCTGCTGCTAAATTTTCCTTGGCCTGTGCCACCTCTTCACGTAGTCGTGCCACCTCCGCGTCATGCTGAGCCTTATCCGCCGGCTCAACCACAACAGCCAACAAAGCCGTCATCTTATCCATGAGGTCCATTAGTACCTGAGTCGGGGGTGCGCGGGGTCTCCTGACCCAGCTGCTGTCGACCCGGTGGTTATTGCTTCCGCAGCCGTAGAATTCTTCCCGGGTTGAGTGCCAGCCATGAAGACTCTGGCTCGATTCGGCGGCTCAGAGGGGTCTGGGATACTGCTGCCAATGAAGCAACCCCCAAGCACACCATCTTGTAGCTGATACAAAGAATCTGTCTCGCCGGTAGACGACGCACCGTCAGAACAGAGGGCCATCTCACCACCGTCTATCGATCCTTCAGAAAATTCCCCTCCATGGATGCAACCCACGAAGGCCCACCATACGGTGGGCTGAGCCCGAGCGGGTCTCGCGCGCCGAGCCGTCTCAATGAGGTTGGTGCAGATGTCCGGCTCAGGGCCAGACTCGCCGATCCGGCCGATGAAGACATGGATTCCGCCGAAGGGGGCCTGATACCCATACTCAATCGAGCCGGTGTTGGGGCCCCAGCCTTCGTCGTCAATGTAGAGCTTGCCACGATGACTCTTGGTCATCCGTCCCCCAGCGTATCCCTTGAGCCCTTTGAAGTTGCCCTTCAAGAACTCAAATCCACCATGCGTTGGCCCCACGGTGGGCGCCAACTATCATGGAATTGTCACGGCAGATGTCCTAGTGAAAGGACTTATTCGTAGGGCCACCGCAACTAGGAAGCTTAAAGGGGTTAATTGGGACAAAGGACCTGAGTGGTTTATACTGGTTCGGCCCCTTACGGTGAAGGTAAGGCCTAGTCCAGTTGATGTTGTATTGCTAGGTTTCGATGACCAAGGAGCGAATCCGCTTGACTGGCTATCGATCTGTTGTTTCTTGTCCTAAGCCGCTGCCAGGTCGTCCCCTTATATACATGGGTTGACGCCTGGTGGCCTACAGAGTCCCGGCCGGCTCATAACACGTGTCCTGCTCAGTGACTTCTTTTATATACCTTTCTTTACAAGTCTTTCTTTACGTATGGTGATTTACAATATTGGGCCTTAAGCCGCCTCTGGGCTTATTCCTTCTATAATTCTTAATAAACTATGACCTTGAATATTACTGGGCTTCTCTTAATAACCCGCCATTAGGGTTGACCCGGCCCCTCCTGGGCGGGTCATACCTGAAAGCTATATTCCCAACAATAGGGGTATTAAATAGCATAATGGATTTGAACATATAATCTTCCACCAAATAAACCATATAGTAATCAACTACAGGATGCGATCAACACTACAAGTCACCCATGAGTACCAATCTGAGGTTCCGGTGCAAAGATTGAACACAAGAGATGAACTAGGGTTTGAGAGGAGATGGTGTTGTTTAAGATGTTGATGAAGATTGGCCTGCCAAAGATAAAAGGTTTGTTGGTGATGATGACGATGATGATTTCCCCCTCCGGGAGGGAAGTTCCCTCAGCGGAATCGCTCCACCGGAGGGTAAAGTGCTCCTGCCCAAGTTCCGCCTCGAGACAACAGCGCTCCATCCCGCGAGTCCTCTCCTAGTTTTTTCTAGGTCAAAATGACTTATATACCAGAAGATGGACACCGGAGGTGAGCCAAGGAGGGCACAACCCACCAGGGTGCGCCTAGGTGGGTTGTGCCCACCTGGTGGGGCCCCTCTGGTAGTTATTTGCTCCAGTATTTTTCATACATTCCAAAACAATTCTCCGTAAATTTTCAGCTCATTTGGAGATGTGCAGAGTAGGTCACTCTAATGTAGCTTTTTCAGGTCCAGAATTCTAGCTGCCAGCATTCTCCCTCTTTGTATAAACCTTGCATATCATGAGAGAAAATGCATTAGAATTACT
This sequence comes from Triticum aestivum, assembly GCF_018294505.1. Classification (NCBI taxonomy): domain Eukaryota; kingdom Viridiplantae; phylum Streptophyta; class Magnoliopsida; order Poales; family Poaceae; genus Triticum; species Triticum aestivum. Next base: position 400,687,820 of record NC_057806.1, on the reverse strand, counting down.
CCATAAAACATTATTATGCATAAAAACATTATAAATAACAGTATGAAAACATGATGCAAAATGGACGTATCAAATACCCCAAGCTTAGACCTCGCTTTCCCTCAAGCGAAAAACCGAAATAAAAAAACATGTCCACATGCTTAGAGAGAGAGAGGTATCGATAAAAACAAAATACGGACATAGAAGCATCATGCATATTATTATAACAACAACATATTTATCATAAAACTTCATCACACAAATTTTATCATATAACTTCTCATGAGCAAGTAACAATTCATCACAACATCAAAGTAAAAGCATAAACTCTATTGAAAACCAACAAACTATGTTCTCAGTCAACTTTGCAACTACAATTCATCATCTTTTCAGGAAGGGTCTCGTATCGGAGCCTTTTGGCGAGTCCACATACTCAACCATCATATAGTATTCTGTGATTGCTAAAACTCACCACATACACACATGAGCAAATATTTTCAACTGGACACATAGAAAGATAGGGGCTTATTGTTTTTGCCTCCTAACGTATTCACCTCAAGGGTGATGTCAACAATAATTACTCATGCTCACCTATATCCAACTGGATATATGTGCTTAGATCTTTCCTCACCACATAATGCTTGCAAAAAGTAAAAATAAAAGGAATAGGGAAGAGTACTTCGACTCTTGCATAAAAGTAAATACATAAAAGTAAAAGATAGGCCCTTCGCAGAGGGAAGCAGAGGTTGCCATGCACTTTTTGTTTGTATGCTCAATCTCCTAGTGCAAAAGAACTTCACATTATATCGCCCCTTGTGATAGCAACCTTTATTATGCAGTCTGCCACTTTTATTATTTTGCCATCACAAGTTCCTACAACGCTCAATTTTCTCTTACACTAAATGATCTAACACATTTAGAAGCAATTTTTATTGCCTTATTGCACCGATGACAACTTACTTGAAGGATCTTACTCAATCCATATGTAGGTATGGTGGACTCTCAAAACAAGATTTTGGGTTTAAGGGTTTTTGGATGCACAAGTAGTATCTCTACTTAGTGCAGAATTTTTAGCTAGCAAAGATATTGAGCAAGCACCACATGTTAAAGGATCTATGACAATATAACTTGTATGTGAATATGAACAAACATAAATCATTATGTTGTCTTCCTTGTCCAACGTCAACAATTTTGGCATATACTCCCTCTGTCGCATAATATAAGAATGTTTTTGACACTACACTAGTGTAAAAACGTTCTTATATTGTGGGACGGAGGGAGTAATATTTTGATGGGGGCTCACAATCATAAAAGATATCCAAGATAGTGTATTTGCATGTGAATCTTCTCTTCCCTTACTAATTCTTTCATGAATTACATCATTGACCAATGCTATGTTTGTCAATCTCCAAATTTTTTTACCACTTATACTTTTCCTTATGTGATGCCATCTCTTACCATAAGATCAGCATAAGATCTTTATCATTTATTTTCCTTTCTTTTTATTGGAACATAAAAGTAAATAAAGAAAAAATCAAACTACTCTTTATTCTATATCTCGCACACGATTACATAAATAGATAGATCTCTAAGCAAACACTCGAAGAAAGATCAAACTAAAATTTGTTCAACTAATTCAAAAGATAACTAAAGATCAAACTAAGATAAATAAATGCAAAGATAGTGGTGGTGATACACTACCGGGGCACCTCCCTCAAGCTTGGCACAAGCCAAGGGGAGTACCCATACCATGAACTCAAGTGTCCTTTCGTGGTGAAGAAGGTGGTGGTGGTGATGAGGTAGTAGCTTCACACTTCAAGCTCAAGAGATACTCCAATCTATGAATGATGCTCCGAAGGGTGATGACATGCTCTTGCAACAAAATAGTTTCATGGGTAAGATATTTATTTTGCACATGAACAATTCGATGATCCGAAAAGCTTCAATTTCAATAGGGGTAAGATGATCATATTATGGTTTAAGGATGTCTTCTTCTTCTAATGCTGGAACGGTTTGCCCTACTGCTGGGGCATGATCTCCTGCAACTTCCTTGGCCTTGTCACCCTCGATGGTTTCCTCTGGTGCCTCTCTCTTTAGTTCTATCTTCATTAACCAATCATCCTCTTCTACTTTGTTGGTAGAGGGGGAAGACATGATGCCTGACTCGATGGATCTGACAGAAAAAGAACAAGAAAGAAGAACACAAGATTTCTCCGTGATACGGTGGTCAATACATTCGAGGGGTATATAAAGGTTTTTTTATCTTGGTAAACAAGCAAACCGAGGGGAAAACCGAGTCGGGAAGGTGCCCTAGTGTAACACCCATGATGCGGCTATATCTCCCACGTGTCGGAGCACGACTTAGAGGCATAACCGCATAGTCGGCATATCGCAAGAGGGGTAATCTTTACACATCCCATGTACTGAATAAGAAAGAGGTAAAGAGTTGGCTTACAATCACCACTTCACACAATACATAAATATAGCATTACATCATCCAGAATACAATCAAGGCCCGACTACGGAACCAAAATAAAGACAACCCAAATGCATAGGTCCCCGATCGCCCCAACTGGCCTCCACTACTGATCGTCTGGAAAGGAAACATAGTAACATCCTGAATCCTCGTCGAACTCCCACTTGAGTTCGGTCGCATCCCCTGGACTGGCTTCATCGGCATCTGCATCTGGTTTTGGAAGTAATCTATGAGTCACGGGCACTCAGCAATCTCACACCCTTGCTATCAATACTATTTAAGCTTATGGGTAGGAAAAGGTAGTGAGGTGGAGCTGCAGCAAGCACTAGCATATATGGTGACTAACATATGCAAATGAGAGCGAGAAGAGAAGCAAAGCACGGTCGGGAAGCTACAAAGATCAAGAAGTGATCCTGAAACTACTTACGTTCAAGCATAACACGAGACCGTGTTCTCTTCCCAGACTCCGCTGAAAAGAGACCATCACGGCTACACACACTGTTGATTCATCTTAATTAAGCTAAGTGTCAGGTTTTCTATGACCAGATATTAACAAATTCCCATCTGCCCATAACGGCGGGCACGACTTTCGAAAGTTCAAAACCCTGCAGGGGTGTCCCAACTTAGCCCATCACAAGCTCTCACGGCCAACGAAGGATATTCCTTCTCCCAGGACGACCCGATCAGACTCGGAATCCCGGTTACAAGGCATTTCGACAATGGTAAAACAAGACCAGTAAAGCCACCCGATGTGCCGACAAATCCCGATAGGAGTCGCACATATCTCGTTCTCAGGGCAACATCGGATGAGACAGGCTACGAGTAAAACCAAACCTCGAGTTTCCCCGAGGTGGCCCCGCAGGCGGCTCGGTTCGGACCAACACTCAGAGGAGCACTGGCCCCGGGGGGGGGGGGGGGTTAAAATAAGATGACCCTTGAGTCTACAGAACCCAAGGGAAGGTATATGGTTATAGGTAGGCAAATGGTAAAACCAAGGTTGGGCCTTTCTGGAGGAGTTTTATTCAAAAGCGAACTGTCAAGGGGTTCCCATAACACCCAACCGCGTAAGGAACGCAAAATCAAGGAACATAACACCGGTATAACGGAAACTAGGGCGGCAAGAGTGGAACAAAACACCAGGCATAAGGCCGAGCCTTCCACCCTTTAGCAAGTATATAGGTGCATTAAAGTAAACAAGATATAATAATGATATCACAACAATAATCATGTTCCAACAAGGAACAAACTCCATCTTCACATGCAACTAGCAACGCTATAAGAGGGGCCGAGCAAAGCGGTAACATAGCCAAACAACGGTTTGCTAGGAAAGGTGGGTTAGAGGCTTGACATGGCAATATGGGAGGCATGATAAAGCAAGTGATATGTATCGCGGCATAGCAATAGAGCGAGCAACTAGCAAGCAAAGATAGAAGTGATTTCGAGGGTATGGTCATCTTGCCTGCAAAGTTCTCCGAGTTGACGTAAGCTTGATCATTGTAAGCTTACTCAATGGGTTCCTCGATCACAAACTCATCTCCCGGCTCTACCCAAGGCAAGAACACAAGCAAAGGAAACCACAATCAACCACGGCGCAATGCGCAAGCAACATAATGCAAAACATGGCATGGTATGTGGGATGTGATATGCAATGCATGTGCATGTTCCGAAATGAAAAGATTGATCAAGGCATCAACTTGGCAAACCAAGCGTGCCGCTGGAAAGATGAGTTAATTTCGGCCAAAATCGATATAAAGATCACCGGAATCGGATGCACGGTTTGCAAATGGCAAGCAAAACAAGAATGGCACAATTCTGTGATTAACAGCACGATGCCATGTAAAATGCAACAAGAAACTAAGATACTGCACTCAAACATAGCAACAAAGCACATGGCAGTGATCTACTCAAGATGCTTGACAAAATATGAACACTGAGCTACGGCTAAATCACACAATAGTAGGTTCAAACAAGCATGGCAAAAGTGCAAAAGATATCAGCATCACAGACTTACTGAAAATACTAACATCTCAGGAATTAACAACAGGAAGCAATGTTTAGAGCAAGATAACAACATGCTACAGGATCAGATGATAGAAATACAAGGCATGGCATGAATCTAATCAAAGCATATAACAAAAGTCCCTTACTAACCATAAGCCAAAAAGGATCAGAAGACATGATGGCACCCATGTAAACATAGCAAGTTTCGTTAACAGATTCAGACTTAGCAGAAAACTGGACATGGCAAAAACAGAGTTATGAAGGCATGTTTGCGAGCTCGATTCACTCAACACACGGAATTGCATGAAAAACTAAGCATACTACCAGCAAGAAGACATGATCAAGAAGCTAACCATGGCAAGAACAATCTCATAGCATGCATGGATCAACTACAACAACCTTGGCAAAATTGATTAACATGTAAACAATCTACCAGGAACATTTTATAGCAAAAGTAGAGCAAGATTGAGTCATGCTAGGGTACTCCATAAATGCAAACAGGGACATGGATGGATAGAGCATAACCATATGCCCAAATCATCCTTACTGAACATACTCAAAAGAAGCATGGATCACTCTGTATCGACATGAGTACATGGCTTAAAAATAACAGCAGGGAAATAACTTAGTGAAATTCTAAGTCCCTGAAATCAGCAACATCACGAGAGATACTTTGCATGCTTGTGCTAGTCACCACATTGATCACAAAAATACATGGCATACACCTCTGTAAAGATGGCCTGACATAGCCCAAAACACATGTAGAGCTCATGCTCATATGCATCACACAATAATCATGGCAAAAATGACAAATTCTCATAAACTGATAAGAATCAGCATCTAACATTCTATAGCACTCTTGAAACAGCAATTTTGGCATCAAGATGGACTCAAACAAGCATGGTGCAACGGAACAAAATGAGGAGCACATCCTAGCGAACATTTTGATATGCCACACGCATGAAACGGAGCTACGAATGCGAAGTTATGATGCGATGAACATGGGCTAAAAATACTGTAGAGGACGGGGACTTGGAGAAAAGGAAGGGGAAAGTCAACCTCAGATCTAGGGTTCATCTCCGAGCGCACGAACCGAGGCAGGGCCGGATCTCTCGCCGGAGATGTGGGACGCGGTGGCCGGAGTCGGAGGAGAGCTCGCCAGCGAGGTCGGGCGGTGGAGGCGCGCGGGGGCGGCAGGCGCAGTCGGCGGCAAGCTGGGCGGCGCGGCGACCAGCTCCGGGTGGCGCGCAGAGCGCCGGGGCGAGGCGGCGGTCGGGCGGGGTGGGGACGCGGTGGCGGGTGGCCGCGGTCGCCGGGCGGCGTGGAGGGGAGCGGTGAGGTGCGGGCGGCCGCGGGGCACGGGAGGCCGGGCGGCGGGCGGCCGCGATCGCCGGGCGGCATGGAGGGGAGCGGCGAGGTGCGGGCGGCCGCGAGGCGCGGGAGGTCGGGCGGCGGCGGCGGCTCCGGGCCAAGGGGGCCGAGAGCGGGCCGAGCGGGCCGGTGGCACGGGGAACGGGGCGGAGCTACGTGTCGGAACCCGATTGCCTGGGGCGCGGCGGCAAACGCGTCCGGCCGGCGGCGGACGTGTCCGGCGGGGGGGAGGAGCGGGGCTAGGGTTTCGGGATCCGGATTTTCGGGAAGATGCACATATTTATAGGTAGAGGGAGCTCGAAGAGTCAAAATGAGGTGCGGTTCTCGGCCACGCGATCATGATCGAACGTCCAAGAGGATGGAGGGGGTTTGGATGGATTTTGGGCCACTTTGGAGGGGTGTTGGGCTGCAACACATACGAGGCCTTTACGGTTCCTCGGTTAACCGTTGGATTATCAAACGGACTCCAAATGGCACGAAACTTGACAGGTGGTCTACCGGTGGTGTACCAAGGCCGCTTGGCAAATCTCGGTCCACTCTGAGAATGTTTAACACCCGCTCACGAAAAAAGACAAAAAGGGTGCGCCGGAGGACATAGGAGTGTCGGAATGCAAAACGGACAACGAGGAAAATGCTCGAATGCATGAGACGAACATGTATGCAAATGTGATGCTCATGACAACATGATATGAGATGCTTGACATGAACAAAATGCAAAACAAAGACAAAACCCAACCAGGAGGGAATCTCATAACTTAGAGCCAAAAATGGAAAGAGTTGGAGTACAAATATGGTAGGTTTCATCCGGGGCGTTACAACACTCCACCACTACGAAAGGATCTCGTCATGAGATCTAGGACTGAAAAAACTCCGAATACTCGGAACGGAGGTGGTCCTCACGTTCCCAGGTGGCTTCTCGGTCGGAATGGTGTGACCACTTCACTTTCAGGAATTTGATAGACTTGTTGCGACTCTTGTGCTCAGTTTCTTCAAGAATAGCAACAGGATGCTCATGATAGGATAGGTCTTCTTGGAGATCAATCTCTTCGAAGTTGATGGTCCGGTCAGGAGTCTTGAAGTTGTGACACGTGGAACACGTTGTGCACATTTGCAAAGTTGGATGGAAGCTCAAGTTGATAGGCGAGGTCGCCTCTTTTGCCAATGATCTTGAAAGGACCCACGTATCTAGGGGCAAGCTTCCCTTTGATACCGAAGCGACGAGTACCTTTCATTGGAGAGACGCGGAGGTAGACATGGTCTCCTATCTCGAAAGCCAAGTCACGATGCTTGCTATTATAGTAACTCTTCTGGCGCGATTGCGCAACTTTGAGATTTTCACGAATGACTTTGCACATTTCTTTAGCCTCTATGATCAAGTCATTGCCAAGAAGTTGACGTTCACCAGTCTCTGACCAATTAAGAGGAGCACGACACTTTCTACCATAGAGAATCTTGAATGGGGCCTTGCCCGAACTCGCTTGGAAGCTGTTGTTGTAGGAGAACTCGGCATATGGAAGACAATCTTCCCACTTCATACCGAAAGAAATGACACAAGCCCTGAGCATATCTTCAAGAATTTGATTTACTCGCTCGACTTGTTCATTGGTTTGAGGATGGAAGGCTGTGCTGAAGAGAATGCCGGTGCCCATAGCCTTCTAAAAGGAATCCCAGAACTTAGAGGTAAAGATGCTTCCACGATCTTAAGATATCAACTGCGGAATGCCGTGCAAGGAGACAATCCTGGAGGTATATAGCTCTGCCAACTGAGCTGCTGTGATAGATTCTTTGATAGGAAGAAAATGAGCCACGTTTGTAAGCTTGTCGATGACAACAAAGATAACATCATTGCCACGCTTGGACTTGGGAAATCCAGTCACGAAGTCCATCTCAATATGGTCAAACTTCCATTCTGGAATGGCAAGAGGTTGGAGGAGACCAGCTGGCCGCCGTTGGTGTTCTGCTTTCACTCTTCTGCAGACATCACATTCATTCACGAACTGAGCAATCTTGAGCTTCATTCGAGTCCACCAATACGACTTCTTGAGGTGATGGTACATCTTTGTACTTCTAGGGTGAATAGATAGAAGGGAATTGTGAGCCTCATTCATAATGACTTTACGAAGGTCACCCTTAGGAACAACAATTCGATCCTCGAAGAATAGAGTATCTTTGTCATCAAGGCGATAGCACTTGTACTTGGGTTGGCTCTTGGCAATCCCATTCTTGACCTTCTTCACCATTGCATCAAGAAGTTGAGCCTCACGAATTTGATCTTCCAAAGGTAGGAGAGACTTGGAGGTTGGCAAGGAATCCTTGAGGAACAACTTGGAGATTAAGTTTGCGGAAAGCTTCACAAAGATCCAGTTGGAAGGGCTTGAGAATCAAACTGTTGCAGTAAGCCTTCCTGCTCAAAGCGTCAGCAATGACATTGGCCTTGCCTGGAGTATATTCAATACTCAAATTATACTCTTGAATCATTTCGACCCAACGAGTCTGCCTGAGGTTGAGGCTGGCTTGAGTGAAGATGTACTTGAGGCTCTTATGATAAGTGAAGATGTCCACTTTCCTTCCCAACAAGAGATTTCTCCAAGTTAAAAGAGCATGGACAACTGCCACCAACTCGAGGTCATGAGTGGGGTAGTTCTTTTCGTTGGGCTTCAACTAGCGAGAGGTATAGGCCACAACTTTCTTCTCTTGCATTAACACAACACCGAGACCTTGCAGGGAAGCATCACTGAAAACCTCGAAAGGTTTGGATTCATCAGGAGGAGTCAGAACTGGAGTTGTGACTAACTTCTCTTTGAGGGTGTTGAAATCCACGTCACATTCAGGCGTCCAGACATACTTCACATGCTTCTAGAGGAGGTTGGAAAGAGGCTTTGCAATCTTAGAGAAATTCTCAACGAATCTTCGACAATAGCTTGCGAGCCCAAGAAAGCCGCGGAGCTGCTTCACATTCTGAGGTGGTTCCCAATTCACAATTGCAGACACCTTCTCAGGATTAACAGCTATGCCCTTGGTGGAGATGATATGCCCAAGGTAGAGAACCTCATCGAGCCAAAATTCGCACTTTGAAAACTTCACATAGAACTGATATTCTCTGAGTTTGTCCAGCACCAATCTCAAGTGCTTGGCATGATCCTCTTTGTTCTTGGAAAAGACCAAAATGTCATCGAGATACACCAAGACGAAATCATTTGTGTAAGGGATGAAGATGAAGTTCATCATGCGAGAGAATGTTGGAGGAGCATTGACAAGGCCGAAAGACATGATAGTGTATTCATATGAACCATAGCTTGTTCTGAATGCCGTCTTGGGGATATCTTGTTCACGAATGCGAATCTGATGATAGCCCATACGAAGGTCAAGCTTGGAGAACACTTGAGCACCCTTGAGTTGCTCGAAAAGCTCATTGATGTTTGGAAGTGGGTACTTGTTCTTTATGGTCTTCTTGTTCAATGGGCGGTAGTCGACACAAAGTCAGTCCATGCCATCCTTCTTCTGGACAAAAAGAACACCACAACCCCATGGAGATGAACTCGGTCTGCTCAGACCCAGACGCGCTTATTCATCGAGCTGTTTCTTTAATTCCTTCAATTCCTTTGGTCCAAGCTTGTAAGGACGTTTGCAAACACGTTCCGTGCCAGGCTCAAGATCGATGACGAATTCAATTGGCCAGTGAGGAGGCATTCCTGGAAGCTCTTCTAGAAAGATGTCATGATATTCACAAACAACTGGAATCTCAAAGAGATGGCATTCAACTCGCCCTTCTCATTGAGAGAAAACAGCCGAATGGTTTCATCACGAGCGGTATAGATGATCACTTCCTCAGAAGAGTGTGTCAATTGAATTTCTCTGGCAGCACAATCAAGCATAGCCTTGTGCTTAGAAAGCCAGTCCATGCAGATAATTAGATCAATATCAGAGTCGCCAAGAACAATTGGAGAAGCCAGAAATTTGTAGTCGCCCATTTCGATACCAACATTCGGAACCATCATGGTAGATCTCAAATGCTTAGCTGGAGAAACAACTTGCAATGCTTTAAGTAATGCCTTAGTGTCAAAGTTGGGCTTCGATGCAAATGGGAATGACATGAAAGAGTGCGATGCACCAGTATCAAATAAGACTTTTTGCCGGAATAGAGTTAACTGGAAGGTTACCCATGATCACTTCTGAAGAGACCTCTGCCTGAGCTGCGTTCATCATGTTGACCTTGGCATGCTTGGGATTCTGCTTGACCATTGCATTGCTGGCAGATCTCACAGGAGGAGGAGGCGGAAGACGCCTCTGGTTGAAGCATTTGTTTGCATAGTGACCCTTCTGCTGACACTTGTTGCTCGTAACCTCTGAGAGCGGACGGTGATACGGAGCACTTGTCCTTGGAGCATGAGATGAAGCTTTGTTCTGAAAGCCTGGGTTGGGTGGGTTGGAAGATCCATTGCCAACTTTGCTCTTATGCTGATAAGGCTGACAGAACGGAGGAGGAGGCAACCAGAACTTTTGCTGCTTAACTGCCACTTGAGTTGAAGAAGAAGAAGAAGAAGGAGTTGCATCCCTGACTCTCTTCTTAGAAGCATCACACTTAAGCTGAGCAGCCTCTTGCTTTAGTGCCATGTTGTAGAACTCATCATACTGTTTCGGCTCAAAAAGCACGAGAGCTAGTTGTAGATCTTCTCTGAGGCCACCTCTGAATTGATAAATCATACTCTTCTCGTCAGGGACGTCTTGTTTGGCGAAGCAAGCGAGCCTCTGGAACAGGATGTTGTATTGGTAAACAGACAAGCTGCCTTGCTTCAGGTTGCGGAACTCCTCACGCTTACTCTCAGCAACACTTTGAGGAATGTGGTGAGCTTTGAAGTCCTGGCGGAAATCATCCCAGGTGATCACACGACCTCCTCTGGAATCTTTGTATTGTTGATACCACTCAGCAGCTTGGTCTTTGAGTTGGAACGAAGCAAACTTGACAAAGTCCTCAGGCCTGACGTTGCTAAACTCAAAATGTTTGTAGATATCCATGAGCCAATCATCAGCATTTGTGGCCTTGACATAGTTACTGAAGGACCTCGGTTGGTTTGCGAGGAACTGGTTGAGGGTAGCAAACTGAACTTGATTGTTGCCATGGCCTTGATTTCCTTGGTTGCGCTCTTGCGAGAGTTGCATAAGCATCTGCGTGTTGGAGTTGGTAGCGGCCATGACAGCTTGCCATGCCTCCGGAGGTGGAGGTGGTGGCGGTGGTTCCGGATTCTGACGCGTTGGAGGAGCCATCCTAAAGAGGGTGACATCCGTTAGCATCTTGAAAGACATATATTCAAGCTGAATCAAATGGATTGAAATTGCAACATATAGCCTTAACATTCGAACAAGAATGAACGAATGAAATCCAAATTAAATGATCACACTTCCATAAATTGAGAATCCACTTAGATGGAGATAGATGAATAAAACAACAAGGTACGGATATGAACAAATAATTGGTAAGGATTACCCAATCATAAACCAAATATCTGCGGGAAGAAATACAGAGCTACGTGAATTCCCACCTATAAAACTCCCGAAACTTTCTGGTTATGCAATCGGGTGTTGGGGATATAGGGGAAGCATAATATCTCACCCAAAACTAGCAAATCCTACATCTAGCTGTATCCATCTGATAACCCACAAGTATAGGGAATCGCAATAGCTTTCGAGGGTAGAGTATTCAACCCAAATTTATTGATTCGACACAAGGGGAGCCAAAGAATATTCTTAACTATTAGCAGCTGAGTTGTCAATTCAACCACACCTGGAAACTTAGTATCTGCAGCAAAGTGTTTAGTAGCAAAGTAATATGATAGTGGTGGTAGCAGCAACAAAAGTAAAGACCGCAAAATTAATGTTTTTGGTATTTTGTAGTGATTGTAATAGTAGCAGCGGGAAAGTAAATAAGCGAAAACCAATATATGGAAAACTCGTAGGCACCAGATTAGTGATGGATAATTATGCCGGATGCGGTTCATCATGTAACAGTCATAACATAGGGTGACACAGAACTAGATCCAATTCATCAATGTAATGTAGGCATGTATTCCATATATAGTCATACGTGCTTATGGAAAAGAACTTGCATGACATCTTTTGTCCTACCCGCCCATGGCAGCGGGGTCCTATTGGAAACTAAGGGATATTAAGGCCTCCTTTTAATAGAGAACCGGAACAAAGCATTAGCACATAGTGAATACATGAACTCCTCAAACTATGGTCATCACCGGGAGTGGTCCTGATTATTGTCACTTCGGGGTTGCCGGATCATAACACATAGTAGGTGGCTATAGACTTGCAATATAGGATCAAGAACTCACATATATTCATGAAAACATAATAGGTTTAGATCTGAAATCATGGCACTCGGGCCCTAGTGACAGGCATTAAGCATGGCAAAGTCATAGCAACATCAATCTCAGAACATAATGGATACTAGGGATCAAACCCTAACAAAACTAACTCGATTACATGATAAATCTCATCCAACCCATCACCATCCAGCAAGCCTACGATGGAATTACTCACGCACGACGGTGAGCATCATGAAATTGGTGATGGAGGATGGTTGATGATGACGACGGCGACGAATCCCCCTCTCCGGAGCCCCGAACGGACTCCGGATCAGCCCTCCCGAGAGGTTTTAGGGCTTGGCGGCGGCTCTGTATCGTAAAACGCGATGATTTATTCTCTCTGATTTTTTTCTCATCGAAACTCAATATATGAAGGTGGAGTTGGAGTCGGAGACGCAACAAGGGGCCCATGAGGTAGGGGGCGCGCCCTAGGGGGGGCACCCTCGTGAGAAGGGTGTGGGCCCCCTAGTCTTCATCTTTGGCGAGGATTTTTTATTGTTTTTTCTAAGATGTTCCGTGGAGTTTCAGGTCATTCCGAGAATATTTGTTTTCTGCACATAAAACAACACCATGGCAATTCTGCTGAAAACAACGTTAGTCTGGGTTAGTTCCATTCAAATCATACAAGTTAGAGTCCAAAACAAGGGCAAAAGTGTTTGGAAAAGTAGATACGACGGAGACATATCAACTCCCCCAAGCATAAACCCTTGCTTGTCCTCAAGCAATTCAGTTGACAAACTAAAAGAAAGAAAAACTTTTACAAACTCTGTTTGCTCTTGTTGTTGTAACTACGTCAAGCCAGCATTCAAGTTTTCAGCATAGATCATAACTAACCACATTTGCAATAATTCTCAGGTCTCACTGTTGGTGTCAAAACCGGCGGATCTCGGGTAGGGGGTCCCGAACTGTGCGTCTAGGCGGATGGTAACAGGAGGCAGGGGACATGATGTTTTACCCAGGTTCGGGCCCTCTTGATGGAGGTAAAACCCTACGCCCTGCTCGATTAATATTGATGATATGGGTAGTACAAGAGTAGATCTACCATGAGATCAAAGATGCTAAACCCTAGAAGCTAGCCTATGGTATGATTGTTGTTCCTCCTACGGACTAAAACCCTCCGGTTTATATAGACACCGGAGAGGGCTAGGGTTACACAGAGTCGGTTACAATGGTAGGAGATCTACATATCCGTGTCGCCAAGCTTGCTTTCCACGCCAAGGAAAGTCCCTTCCGGACACGGGACGAAGTCTTCAATCTTGTATCTTCATAGTCCAGGAGTCAGGTCGAAGGTATAGTCCGGCTATCCGGACACCCCCTAATCCAGGACTCCCTCAGTAGCCCCCGAACCAGACTTCAATGACGACGAGTCCGACATGCAAATTGTCTTCGGCATTGCAAGGCAGGTTCTCCTCCAAATTCCGTGTACCTGTCGAATAGTGTCCGGTTTCTTGTAAATGTAGCGCTCCTTGGCTTCTACGCCCAATAATGGCCATCTTCCACGTGTCAAACAAATACGAAAAGTCAGGGTGTTTTTATATTTACACCCCTAGCCGCATGAATGAGCCGCCTATTTAAGGGGACGAGGATTTAGATCCAAACCACACCTTCTCCCCTCCGCGAGTTTTTATCAGAGCGTATCCGACAGAGGTCCATTCTATCATGGTCGATCGTCGCAGCTCCCCCTCTCGCCCTTCCAGCCCTCAGCCTGGAGATTGGAAGCGGTGCTCCATCCCGCACAGCGAGCTAGTGATGCTCCAGACAAAGGGATTTCTCCCCCCGGCCTATATGGTCCCGGTTCGAGCCGGACTTGCCACCTATAATGGCAGAGAGCAAGCGGAGAGCGCCCCCAATCCCTCCAAAGGAGAGCGGGTATGCCTTGTCCCTTACATAATAAGAGGACTCGGATTTCCAATTCATCCGTTTCTTCGGGGGCTCCTGGAGTTCTATGGCCTCCAGCTGCACAACCTCACGCCTGCCTCCATATTGCATATTGCGGGCTTCGTAGCCCTTTGCGAGCTGTTTTTGGGCTGCGAGGCTCATTTCGCGCTGTGGAAAAGGCTATTCTGCCTTGCGCCCCGTTCTCAGAAGGGGTCAATATATCAAGTGGGCGGAGCCGAAGTGTGGCGCATCGCCGGGACCGAATATCTATCCGGAACCCCAAAGAAGGCGTCCGAGACTGGCCTTCGAAATGGTTTTATATAGAGGACATCCCGCTGCCGGATCCTGTCCGGATCGGCCTCCCTGAGTTTGACAGTGCTCCCCTAAATAAGCGCCTAAGTTGGCGTCCACGGAGCCCTCAGAGGGAAAGCGATAAGGACGTTCTTTACCTGATGGGCCAGATAAGATTGTTAGCCCATTCCGGACTGACCATGATCGGGGTCATGGCCACATGCATCATGCGAGGGGTGCAGCCGCTCCAGTATAGAGGCCAACCCATGTGGGACTTCAACGGGGAGGACGACACCACCCGACATGGCCGTAAGGGGCCGGATTCGGCTGCCGCTCTAATAAAGACCTTGTCCGCTTTGTACAAGGGAGAAGAGGAGGAATTTCTCCGCGTTAACCCACAGGGTGGATTTTCTATGTATAATCCCCCAAGTTGGGTAAGTGGACACTTTTACTTGCCCATCCATTTTATATTCCCATCGTTAAATATTCAGTCTAACGACTTCAACGCAGGAACTGCGCCAGGCTGTTAAAGAAATAAACAACCCTCCTCCACAACCCGAGGATCCGGGACGGTCGCTCGACCCGGCCTCTCAAGAGGATCTGGACTTATCTGTGGAGCTGATTGATGGGGTGTTTCATCAATTGAGCAAGGACAACGCCTTGGTGGCCATTACAGCCGATTACCCAGGGCTACTCCCAGCCTCATAGGTAACTGAGACCGAAGTCCCAGCACTTTGAAAAGGGATCTATCCTCGCGTGTTTTCGATTGCCGTATGACAACCGTGTTTTGCAGGGGAGGTCCTTGAGACGGGAGGCCGAGCCTGCGGCGACTAGCTAACGAGGGGCGGCAAGGCCCCGCGGGCTAAAAAGAAGTGCGGTCCGGACTGAGACACCGGCGCAAAGGTATAGCGAGCCATCTAATTCCCAGGTGTTATTCCTTCGAGGCATATTAACGCTCGTGCTCTCTTCAGGATGAAGAGACCTTGCCGGACTATATCTGGAGAGGTTGCCAATCGCGCCTCCACCAGCCAGGCTCCAAAGCCTGGTCCGGAAGCGGAGGCGAACACAAGGCGCGCACCGGACGCTCCTACGACAGAGGATGCGGACAGGCTGTCTGCCACCAATTCCGAGGTGGAGAGTGCCATGAACCACAGGCGTCGCCGGACAGTTCTTCACGATGCTTGTTTCTCCCAAGAGGCATTAGATGCCTTCAATTCGGGAGATGCGTACCTCCGTGCCGCTCAAAATGGTCTAGCCAGAGCCACGGAGCAGTATATAAAAGACATATGGGTAAGAAAATTTTGGTAATTATATATATATAGCAGTAGCCCCCGAGACTTGAAACAGTTAGAATAACTGATTTAAGGATCATTTGTTATGCAGGTTCTTACAGAAAAGAATACCCTACTGTCCTAGGAGTTGGAAGAGTGCAAAGCCCAACTTGAGGCCGCACTAGCCGCGGCAGGGGAGCCCAAGGAGACCGCTTCGAAAGATAAGTATTTTGCAAAGTGCGGCATGGGTGCAAATCAGACAAATGAAATTGCAGATGGCGCCGAATTAAATCCGGAAAAGCAGCAACTCCTACGCCAGCTGAAGGCTGGTGAGAGTGTGCTGACAAAGGTTAGGCGGGAGAAGAACGATCTCCAAGATGCCAACACCAAGCTGGGCGTTGAACTGAAGGACGTTCGTGCCCAGCTATTGGACTCCGTTAAGGAGAATCAGCGGCTTCGACGCGGCATATTTAGTAAGTGCTTAAACGAACTTTGAAAAAAGAGTTCGGCAAGGAAGTCGACTAACAGAGTAATGTCTGTAGGTATGCTAACAGGTCGTCCTGCAGAGGAAATGCCCGGTTCTACGGGTGACCTTCTTCCCGAGCTCTCACAACTGCACGAGCGAGTTCGGTAGGTGATGCAAGGCGTCGCCCAGGCCTTGTGGCCATCCGTCTCCATGCCTGAAGGCCTTGGAGAGCTTGTAGAGAAGCTGAAGGGAGCGCGGTGATGCTTCTGATTGTGGAAGATGTCGGCCTTCCGTCAAGGTGCCAGGGAGGCCTGAGCCATGGTGAAGACGCGGTACACGAAGGCTGACCCAAACCACATGGCCGAGGTTGGATCTGTGGGGCCCGATGGGAAGGAGATCCCTGTGAGCTTAATATACGGCCAAGTAGAATTGGCCGCAAAGTATTCCCAACAGGACTGTAAGCTAGACAACCTGTTAGATGGTATTGAAGAGGAATACAATTAGTCAGATTGACTATGTAATTTTAATTTACATGTGTAATGCCTTCTAGCCGGATTGTAGATCGTTTGTTATGGCCGACCTTTTCGCTTCAACCTCGGGACTTAACGGTTCGGAGTGTGTCCGAATACCCCCGCAGTTATATAAGAACCGGGGTATGCATGGAGACCAGGCGTAGGGGTCCTTAGTGCTTGAACAGACAAGTGCCCAACTAGTTATGTTATATTACATGGTTAGTAAGAAACATCTTCCAGGGAGAATAGTTCCATTAGGGGTTCCTTTCCCTGGGAGGCATGCCCTAAAGTGCATGTCCATTCTGTGAAAAGAGACGCAGGAAAAACATCTGGGGGCATATAGATAAATAAGTGAAAAAAGATCATCTTTAGTTCACCGACCGAATATTCCCTTAAGAACGCTAGCTTTCGGCTTCACCCAGTCTGAGGTACACATCCGACTGACCCGGTAGTAACAATCGCAGAGGTGCTCCCTTTACCACCTAGCCGAACAATCGGGAACGTAGGGGTAAGCACAGGAGCCAGGCAACCCAGCTTGGCCAAAACTTAAGTCATATCGATGCATATAATGGTGAATAAAAGGTACATGCGGAAGTGTGACACATGTGCTGGGCATGAAGCCCGTATAAATAAGCTTCTGTTTAAAGAAGCCCCCAGGTTTAATGAGCGCGGATAGCGCATCACTTTATGAGCCTTTAAAGGCTATAAGAGAGAGAGAGAGAAGAAGGAGAGAAATGTAAGACAGAAAGTATATAAAAAATGGACAGAGGAAAGAGACGAACACAAAGTCCAGCGCTAGGCATAGAATCTTCGGAGACGGGCTGCGTTCCATGGGTTCGGCTCGAGTCGGTTATCCAATGCATCTCGCAGGGGTACGCTCCACCAGTCAGGACTTGGTCAATTATGAAGGGACCTTCCCACTTGGGCTTGAGTTTGTCCTTTTTCTTGTCCGGCAGGCGTAGAACTAATTCGCCAATGTTGTAATTTTTGGCCCATACTTCTCTGCTTTGGTATCTTTGAGCCTGCTGTTGATAGAATGCGGAACGGGCTTTTGCCACGTCACGCTCTTCCTCCAAGGCGTCCAAACTGTCATGCCAATTGAGCTCGGCTTCTCTTTCTTCGTACATGCGCACTCGAGGTGAGTCATGAATTATGTCGCATGGCAAAACTGCCTCTGCGCCGTACACCATAAAGAATGGTGTGTATCTGGTGGTGCGATTCGGCGTGGTCCGCAGCCCCCAGAGTACGGAGTCGAGCTCATCTACCCAGTGCGTATTAGATTCCTTAAGGGACCGCACTAATCTGGGTTTGATGCCGCTCATGATAAGACCATTTGCACATTCGACCTGGCCGTTAGTTTGTGGGTGATAGACGGAAGCATAATCGAGCTTGATGCCCATGTTTTTGCACCAGAGTTTTACCTCGTCGGCCGTAAAGTTCATGCCGTTATCAGTGATGATGCTGTGGGGGACGCCGTAACGGTGTACGACCCCAAATATAAAGTCTATCACCGGTCTGGATTCGGCCGTCTTAACAGGCTTGGCTTCTATCCATTTGGTGAACTTATCCACCATGACCAGTAAGTATTTTTTCTTGTGGGTTCCGCCTTTAAGGAGTCCAACCATGTCAAGCCCCCAGACCGCGAAGGGCCAAGTGATGGGGATAGTTTGGAGGGCGGTGGGTGGCATATGGCTTTGGTTTGCAAAAAGCTGGCAACTGACGCATCATTGGACTAAGACCTGGGCGTCTGCCCGGGCCGTCGGCCAATAAAAGCCTGTACGGAAGGCCTTGCTTACAAGGGACCGAGCTGCAGCATGATGAACACCGAGTCCGGCATGAATTTCAGCCAGGAGGTTCCGCCCTTCCTCTTCCGAGATGCACCTTTGAAGGACTCCGGTAGTGCTTTTCTTATAAAGCTCTCCCTCATGGATTTTATAGGCTTTAGATCGCCGCACTATGCAGCGTGCCTCATTTTGGTCATCGGGGAGTTCCTGCCTAGTAAGGTAGGCGAGGAATGGTTCTTTCCACGGGGTAATGACGGCCACTATTATGTGGGCCGAAGGTGTTATTTCATTGGCAGAGCCTCCAATTATGTCAGAGTGGTCGGTGTCGGGCAGTGCGGTTGGGTCCGGGCTGTTATTACCGGGTTCCCCTTCCCATACTTCGGATGGCTTGAACAGCCTTTCCAAGAAGATGTTGGGGGGGGGGGACTACATCGCATTTTGCGCCGATGCGTGCCAGGACATCTGCCGCCTGATTATTTTCCTAGGCTATATGGTGAAATTCGAGCCCTTCAAACCGAGCTGACATTTTTAGGACGGCGTTGCGATAAGCTGCCATTTTTGGATCCTTGGCATCAAAGTCTCCATTTATTTGGGATATTGTGAGGTTCGAGTCCCCGCGCACCTCTAGGCGTTGAATGCCCATGGATACTACCATCCGGAGACCATGTAAAAGGGCCTCATATTCGGCTGCATTGTTGGAGTCAGTGTACATGTAAAAGGGCCTCATATTCGGCTGCATTGTTGGAGTCAGTGTACATTATCTGGATTACGTATGGAACTGTGTCTCCTGTGGGGGACGTCAAAACGACGCCAGCCCCTAGACCGGCCAACATTTTGGAGCCGTCGAAGTGCATGACCTAGTTTGAATATGTGCCGTACTCTTTAGGGAGTTCGGTCTCCGTCCATTCTGCGACGAAGTTGGCCAAAACTCGCGACTTGATAGCTCGCCGTGGCTTGTAAGTTATGTCGAACGGTAGGAGCTCAATGGCCCATTTTTCAATCCGGCCCGTCGCGTCGTGGTTGTTTATAATATCGTTAAGTGGCACTTCCGAGGCTACTTTTATTGAACACTCTTGAAAGTAGTGTCGCAGCTTCTAGGATGCCATAAATACCGCGTACGCAATCTTTTGATAATGCAGGTACCGTGACTTGCACGGAGTAAGGACAGCGGACACATAGTAGACTGGCTTTTGAAGGGGGAATTTGTGTCCGTCCGTTTCTCGTTCGACGACGAGCACTGCACTTACGACCTGATGGGTTGCTGCAATGTATAATAGCATTGGTTCGCCAATGTTTGGCGCGGCCAGGACTGGGTTTGTTGCCAATACGGCTTTTATTTCGTCGAGTCCAGCCGTGGCTGCATCCGTCCACTCGAAGTGTTCGGTGCGCCGAAGGAGGCGGTAAAGGGGTAGGTCCTTTTCTCCTAAGCGGGAGATAAATCGGCTTAGAGCCACCACGCATCCGGTTAATTTTTGTATTTGTTTGAGGTCCTTCGGGATATCCAGTTGTGACAGAGTTCGGATCTTGGCTGGATTTGCTTCAATTCCTCTACCGGATACAATGAAGCCCAAGAGTTTCCGGCTGGAACGCCGAAAACGCATTTTCCGGGTTGAGCTTGATGTTGTATCTTCGGAGGTTATCGAATGTTAGCCTCAAGTTGTCTACTAGAGATTCGACATGTCTTGTTTTAACGACCACATCATCTACGTATGCCTCCACTGTTTTGCCGATCTAGTTTGCCAGACATGTCTGAGTCATGCGCTGATATGTTGCGCCGGCGTTTTTGAGCCCGAAGGGCATTGTGTTGAAGCAGAATGGGTCGTATGGTGTGATGAATGCCGTTGCGGCTTGGTCTGACTCTGCCATCTTTATTTGATGGTAGCCGGAGTATGCGTCGAGGAAACACAACGAATCGTGTCCTGCGGTAGCGTCGATAATTTGATCGATGCGGGGGAGAGGGAAGGGATCCTTTGGGCAAGCCTTGTTAAGGTCTTTGAAATGAACGCACAGGCGCCAGGATTTGTCCTTCTTTGGTACCATCACCAGGTTTGCTAGCCAGTCCGGGTGTTTTATATCTTTGATGAATACGGCCTCTAATAGCTTGGCTAGTTCCTCTCCCATGGCCTGTCTCTTAGGTTCGGAAAAACGCCGAAGAGCCTGTTTGACTGGCTTGAATCCTTTTAGGATATTTAAGTTCGGCCAGCCTGAGTGGGATTCCTGGCATGTCTGAAGGGTGCCAGGCGAAAATGTCCCAGTTCTCTCGTAGGAACCCTCGTAGTGCGGCGTCTACATTAGGGCTTAACTGTGCCCTGATGGAAGCTGTTTTATTAGGGTCCGTTGGATGGACCTGGAATTTGACTATTTTGTCCGCCGATTTAAAGGAGGTGGACTTGGATCTTTTATCGAGTGTCACATCGTCCCTATTCACCATGGAGCACAGCGCCGTCAGTTCCTCAGCCGCTAGGGCTTCGGATAGCGCCTTGAGGTCCAGTGCAGCTGTCTTGTTTTCGGCGCGGAGTGCTATGTCCGGATCACTAGCGAGAGTGATTCCATTAGGCCCGGGCATCTTGAGCTTCATGTACCCGTAATGGGGTATTGCTTGGAAGACTGTAAACGCTTCCTGCCCTAGCAGAGCGTGATATCCGCTACTGAACGGGGCCACCTGGAACGTGACCTCTTCGGACCTGTAATTATCCGGCGTGCCGAACACCACATCTAGTGTGATTTTTCCTGTATAGCGCGCTTCCCGACTGGGGATTATTTCTCTAAAGGTTGTGCTGCTTCGCTCAATGCGGTTCCAGTCTATTTCCATTTTTTGAAGGGTTTCCTCATAAATGAGGTTCAATCCGCTGCCGCCATCCATGAGTACCTTGGTAAGACGAAAGCCGTCCACTATTGGACTGAGGACCAATGCGGCTGGTGCTCGGGCTGTTCGGAATTTAGGTTCATCACTGGCGTTAAAAGTGATAGCCATGTCGCTCCACGGGTTTATTGTTGCTACTTGGTAGACTTCGGCAAGGCTGCGGAGTGTTCTTTTTCGCATATTATTTGATGCGGAAGTCTCGAAGACTGTAAATACCGTACTGGTTTCTCTGGGGTGGCTTTCCATGGCTTCTGGAATTAGAAGATCTTCGCCAATTTTTGCCACCTGTTGGAGTATCCAACATGCTCTAAGGCTGTGAGTTGGTGTGGCGCCCTCTGCACTGTGAATTTTGCAGGGTCCATTAAGCCATCCTTCCAGTACGGTTCCGTGCCCTGTAGAGGGCTTTTGCTTTTTGGTATTGAACCCGGGTGTCTGGCGATGATGCACCCTTTTATTTTGGACTGGGTTTGTATTCAGGGCCGGATTGTCCCAAAATTTTATTTCGGTTTTCCAGGCGCTTTCCATCGCACAATACTTTCGTACTATGGACGCCAAGTCAGCGAAGCGTGTAATATCACGGTGACTTATGGCGTTGAGGATTCCCTTGTCCGTGCAATTATTGCAGAAGAATGAAATTGCATCTTCCTTGCGGCAGTTCTTTATCATGTTCATAACCAGGAGGAATCTGGCCCAGTAATGATGTACGGTTTCTTCGGGATCTTGGCTAATTTGGGATAGATCTCTTATGTACGGGTGGGTGGGTGGAATCAAATCCGAAACCTCATCCAATCCGAGACCCAGGGGCCAAGGAGTTTCCAAACTTGGAAGTTTAGATTCTTGGATGCTGTCCAATGAATCTAGCCCGTCGCCTGACTTTAAGTTCAGGTCTTGAGTGATGTCCTCCCCTCCGCGGGTATCCGGCTTGGAGGGATCGGGAATCCGGACATAGCTAGTCCTTAAGATAGATGAAGGGTCGCCGCACTGTCCCTCTACCACGACAACATGATGGGTGACCTGGGGAGAGTTAATCTCTCTCAGATCGGGTTTAGGCCCAATCTGGTCGTAATCCGTAGCGACTCCCAAGGTGGCGATGCGATCCAAGAGCTCGTTTAGGGAAGAGAGCTCCATTGGATCTAGCTGCTCGGCGAATTCTGATCTGACGTGAAGATTGCTTTCGATGACCTGAGAGGTTATCGTCGGTGCAGCAGCCGAATAGGCGGTCATAAGGAAACCACCTAGCCGGAGAGTTTGGCCGACAGCCAAAGCTCCCTTAGCAATGGTGTCGTCTTTAAAGACGGGATGAGGCATCCTTCCTGATGGCGACGGCATAGAGGAACTCTCAATGAAATCACCATGGTAATAGGAGGTCCCGAACCGGTGGATCTCGGGTAGGGGGTCCCGAACTATGCGTCTAGGCGGATGGTAATAGGAGGCAGGGGACACGATGTTTTACCCAGGTTCGGGCCCTCTTGATGGAGGTAAAACCCTACGTCCTGCTCGATTAAAATTGATGATATGGGTAGTACAAGAGTAGATCTACCACGAGATCAAAGAGGCTAAACCCTAGAAGCTAGCCTATGGTATGATTGTTGTTCCTCCTACGGACTAAAACCCTCCGGTTCATATAGACACCGGAGAGGGCTAGGGTTACACAGAGTCGGCTACAATGGTAGGATATCTACATATCTGTGTCGCCAAGCTTGCTTTCCACGCCTAGGAAAGTCCCTTCCGGACACGGGACGAAGTCTTCAATCTTGTATCTTCATAGTCCAGGAGTCCGGCCGAAGGTATAGTCCGAATATCCGGACACCCCCTAATCCAGGACAACCTCACTCACAATTACTCATATCAATAGCATAATCAACTAGCAAGTCATAATAATAAATCTCGGATGACAACACTTTCTCAAAACAATCATAATATGATATAACAAGATGGTATCTCGCTAGCCCTTTCTGAGACCGCAAAACATAAATGCAGAGCACCTTTAAAGATCAAGGACTCACTAGACATTGTAATTCATGGTAAAAGAGATCCAATCATAGTCATACCCAATATAAATTAACAGTGATGAATGCAAATGACGGCTGTGCTCTCCAGCTAGTGCTTTTTAATAAGAGGGTGATGACTGAACTAAAAGTAAATGGATAGGCCCTTCGCAGAGGGAAGCAGGGATTTGTAGAGGTGCCAGAGCTCGGTTTTGAAATAGAGATAAATTGTATTTTGAGCGGTATACTTTCATTGTCAACGTAACAACTAAGAGATGGTGATATCTTCCATGTAAACACATTATAGGCGGTTCCCAAACAGAATGGTAAAGTTTATACCCCCCTCCACCAACAAGCATCAATCCATGGCTTGCTCGAAACAACGAGTGCCTCCAACATACATCAAGTCCCAGGTCATTCCGAGAATATTTGTTTTCTGCACATAAAACAACACCATGGCAATTCTGCTGAAAGCAGCGTCAGTCCGGGTTAGTTCCATTCAAATCATACAAGTTAGAGCCCAAAACAAGGGAAAAAGTGTTCGAAAAAGTAGATACGACGAAGACGTATCACCATCCTTCAACACATAACCAAGAAACCTTCAGAAATCATTTACCCCAACCTTCAAAAAGCATCCATTATATGAGTTATGGCAATACTCTCGAACTCCTGCCCCAGTACTAGGTGGCGTCGAGGTTATCTCACCAACAACTGCATAAAGGATATTTTCAATGTCGGCGAACTCAGGTATTCTAGAACTGCAACGATAAAATTTTGACGACAACACCTCGGAGCTCAACTCCCCGGGACACTGCCACAACCCCTAAATGTCAGGAGGCACCAAGAACAATGTTCTCGTCACAAAACCATCAGAACGATTCCAAGATACCTGCGTGATCCTAATTTTTTTAGTGAAATTTGAGAAGAGAAGATTCGAAACTCTACGTTAAGAAGCCTCACCAGAGCGACGAAGGGACTGAGGAGTAAAAAGAATCCAACTCTCCAATATATATAATCATAAAAGACTCAAAACATTTTTTCTAGACTCAACAACGCCAGCGATTCGATCAAGCAGGTGGCTCCTAGGTCGGGGAAGGCTCTGATTACCAACTTGTAACACCCACGATGTGGCTATATCTCCCATGTGTCGGAGCACGACTTAGAGGCATAACCGCATAGTAGGCATGTCGCAAGAGGGGTAATCTTTACACATCCCATGTACTGAATAAGGAAGAGATAAAGAGTTGGCTTACAATCGCCACTTCACACAATACATAAATATAGCATTACATCATCCATAATACAATCAAGGTCCAACAACGGAACCAAAATAAAGACAACCCCAAATGCATAGGTCCCCGGTCGCCCCAACTGGGCTCCACTACTGATCGTCTGGAAAGGAAACATAGTAACGTCCTGAATCCTCGTCGAACTCCCACTTGAGTTCGGTTGCATCCCCTGGACTGGCTTCATCGGCACCTGCATCTAGTTTTGGAAGTAATATGTGAGTCACGTGGACTTAGCAATCTCACACGCTCGCGATCAAGACTATTTAAGCTTATGGGTAGGAAAAGGTAGTGAGGTGGAGCTGCAGCAAGCACTAGCATATATGGTGGCTAACTTACGCAAATGAGAGCGAGAAGAGGAGCAAAGCATGGTCGGGAAGCTACAAAGATCAAGAAGTTATCCTGAAACTACTTACGTTCAAGCATAACACGAGACCGTGTTCTCTTCCCGGACTCCGCCGAAAAGAGACCATCACGGCTACACACGCTGTTGATTCATCTTAATTAAGTTAAGTGTCCGGTTTTCTACAATGTGATATTAACAAATTCCCATCTGCCCATAACCGCGGGCACGGCTTTCGAAAGTTCAA
Source organism: Triticum aestivum (assembly GCF_018294505.1). Lineage (NCBI taxonomy): Eukaryota > Viridiplantae > Streptophyta > Magnoliopsida > Poales > Poaceae > Triticum > Triticum aestivum. The sequence goes on along the minus strand of NC_057806.1, from coordinate 400,662,693 downwards.
AACCCTGCAGGGGTGTCCCAACTTAGCCCATCACAAGCTCTCACGGTCAACGAAGGATATTCCTTCTCCCAGGATGACCCGATCAGACTCGGAATCCCGGTTACAAGACATTTCGACAATGGTAAAACAAGACCAGCAAAGCCACCCGATGTGCCAACAAATCCCGATAGGAGTCGCATGTATCTCGTTCTCAGGGCAACACCGGATGATATAGGCTACGAGTAAAACCAAACCTCGAGTTTCCCCGAGGTGGCCCCGCAGGCGGCTCGGTTCGGACCAACACTCAAAGGAGCACTGGCCCGGGGGGTTTAAAATAAGATGACCCTTGAGTCTATAGAACCCAAGGGAAGGTATATGGTGGTAGGTAGGAAAATGGTAAAACCAAGGTTGGGCCTTGCTAGAGGAGTTTTATTCAAAAGCGAACTGTCTAGGGGTTCCCATAACACCGAACCGCGTAAGGAACGCAAAATCAAGGAACATAACACCGGTATAATGGAAACTAGGGCGGCAAGAGTGGAAGAAAACACCAGGCATAAGGCCGAGCCTTCCACCCTTTACCAAGTATATAGGTGCATTAAAGTAAACAAGATATAATAATGATATCCCAACAATAATCATGTTCCAACAAGGAACAAACTCCATCTTCACCTGCAACTAGCAACGCTATAAGAGGGGCCGAGCAAAGCGGTAACATAGACAAACAACGGTTTGCTAGGAAAGGTGGGTTAGAGGCTTTACATGGCAATATGGGAGGCATGATAAAGCAACTGATAGGTATCGCGGCATAGCAATAGAGCGAGCAACTAGCAAGCAAAGATAGAAGTGATTTCGAGGGTATGGTCATCTTGCCTGCAAAGTTCTCCGAGTTGTCGTAAGCATGATCCTCGTAAGCATACTCAACGGGTTCCTCGATCACGAACTCATCTCCCGGCTCTACCCAAGGCAAGCACACAAGCAAAGGAAACCACAGTCAACCATGGTGCAATGCGCAAGCAACATGATGCAAAACATGGCATGCTATGCGGGATGTGATATGCAATGCATGTGCATGTTCCGGAAGGAAAAGATTGATCAAGGCATCAACTTGGCAAAGAAAGCATGCCGCCGAAAAGATGAGTTGATTTTGGTCGAAATCGATATAAAGATCACCGGAATCAGATGCACGGTTTGCAAATGGCAAGCAAAACAAGAATGGCACAATTCTGCGATTAACAGCACGATGCCATGTAAAATGCAACAAGAAACGAAGCTACTGCACTCGAACATAGCAACAAAGCACATGGCAGTGATCTACTCAAGATGCTTGACAAAAGATGAACACTGAGCTACGGCTAAATCACACAATAGCAGGTTCAAACAAGCATGGCAAAAGTGCAAAAGATATCAGCATCACAGACTTAGTGAAAATACTAACATGTCAGGAATTAACATCAGGAAGCAATGTTTAGAGCAAGATAACAACATGCTACAGGATCAGATCATAGAAATACAAGGCATGGCATGAATCTACTCAAAGCATATAACAAAAGTCCCTTACTGACCATAAGCCAAAAAAGGATCAGAAGACATGATGGCACCCATGTAAACATAGCAAGTTTCGTTAACAGATTCAGACTTGGCAGAAAACTGGACATGGCAAAAACAGAGTTATGAAGGCATGTTTCCGAGCTCGATTCACTCAACACAAGGCATTGCATGAAAAACTAAGCATACTACCAGCAAGAAGACATGATCAAGAAGCTAACCATGGCAAGAACAATCTCATAGCGTGCATGGAACAACTACAACAACCTTGGCAAAATTGATTATCATGTAAACAACCTGCGAGGAACATTTTATAACAAAAGTAGAGCAAGATTGAGTCATGCTAGGGTACTCCATAAATGCAAACAAGGACATGGATGGATAGAGAATAACCACATGCCCAAATCATCCTTACTAAACATACTCAAAAGAAGCATGGATCACTCTGTATCAACATGAATACATAGCATAAAAATAACAGTAGGGAAATAACTTAGTGAAATTCTAAGTTCTTGAAATCAGCAACATCACGAGAGCCACTTTGCATGCTTGTGCTATTCACCACATTGATCACAAAAATACATGGCATACACCCCTGTAAAGATGGCATGGCATAGCCCAAAACACATGTAGAGCTCATGCTCATATGCAGCACACAATAATCATCGCAAAAATGACAAGTGCTCATAAACTGGTAAGAATCAGCATCTAACATTCTATAGCACTCTTGCAACAGAAATTTGGGCATCAAGATGGACTCAAACAAGCATGGTGCAATGGAACAAAATGAAGAGCACATCCTAACGAACATTTTGATATGCCACACGCACGAAACGGAGCTATAGATGCGAAGTTATGATGCGATGAACATGGGCTGAAAATACTACAGAGGACGGGGACTTAGAGAAAAAGAAGGGGAAAGTCAACCTCAGATCTAGGGTTCGTCTCCGAGCGCGCGAACCGAGGCAGGGCCGGATCTCTCCCCAGAGATGTGGGACACGGCGGCCGGAGTCGGAGGAGAGCTCGCCGGCGAGGTCGGGCGGTGGAGGCGCGCAGCGGCAGCGAGCTGGGCGACGCACGGAGCGCCGGGGCGAGGCTGCGGTCGGGCGCGGTGGGGACGCGGCGGCGGGCGGCCGCGGTCGCCAGGCGGCGTGGAGGGGAGCGGCGAGGTGCAGGCGGCGGCGGCTCCGGGCCGCGGGGGCCGAGAGCGGGCCGGCGGCGTGGGGAACGGGGCGGAGCCACGTGTCGGGACCCGATTGTGTGGGGCGTGGCGGCGGATGCGTCCGGCCGGCGGCGGACGTGTCCGGCGGCGTGGAGGAGCGGGGCTAGGATTTCGGAATCCGGATTTTCGGGGAGATGCACATATTTATAGGTAGAGGGAGCTAGGAGAGTCCAAATGAGGTGCGGTTTTCGGCCACGCGATCGTGATCGAACGGCCGACAAGATGGATGGGGGTTGGATGGTTTTTGGGCCACTTTGGAGGGGTGTTGGGCTGCAATAGACACGAGGCCTTTACGGTTCCTCGGTTAACCGCTGGAGTATCAAACAGACTCCAAATGGCACGAAACTTGACAGGCGGTCTACCGGTGGTGTACCAAGGCCGCTTGGCAAATCTCGGTCCACTCCGAGAATGTTTAATACCCACTCACGAAAAAAGACAAAACGGGGGGTGCCGGAGGACATAGGAGTGTCGGAATGCAAAACGGACAACGGGGAAAATGCTCGGATGCATGAGATGAACATGTATGCAAATGCGATGCTCATGACAACATGATATGAGATGCATGACATGAACAAAATGCAAAACGAAGGAAAAACCCAACCATGAGGGAATCTCAAAACTTAGAGCCGAAAATGGCAAGAGTTGGAGTACAAATATGGTAGGTTACATCCGGGGCATTACAGCGAGGTGGGTACAACCCACCTAGGCATGCCAGGCAAGCCAGGCGCGCCCTGGTGTCTTGTGCCCACCAGGGTTGCCTTCCTGGTTGTTTCTTATTTTCCTATTTTTGTAATATTCCAAAACCAACAGAAAATATTTTTGCGGATTTTTCGGAGTCCGTTTACTTACCGTATCACGTACCTCCTCTTTTTTTCATGATTCTGGATTGTTCCGGAAGGTTTCTCTTATGTGTTCCTCCGGTGTCATGGTTTGAATAATATTGCTTTCAATATTAATAGGCGTACTGAGATGCAGTGTTTAATTCTTTGCCCATTGACCACCTTCGGGTTAGTACTTTCAGCATTATTTATTTTGATAGCTCCAGAGCGATAAACCTCCTCGATAATTTATGGTCCTTCCCATTTGGAGAGAAGTTTTACTACAAAGAATCAAAAACGAGAGTTGTACAAAAGAACATATTCACCCATTTTGAATTCCCACTTTTGGATTCTTTTGTCATGCCATCTTTAAATAATTTGGCATTTTCATAAGCTTGAGTTCTCCATTCATCTAGCAAGCTAATATCAAATAACCTCCTTTCTCTAACAAGTTTAAAGTCATGGTTAAGTTCTTTAATTGCCCAATATGCTTTATGTTCTAACTCAAGATGCAAATACCAAGGTTTTCCATAAACCATTTTATAAGGAGACATACCCATAGGATTTTTATAAGCTGTTCTGTAGGCCCAAAGTGCATCATCCAACTTCTTAGACCAATTCTTTCGGGACTTATTGACAGTCTTTTGTAATATTAATTTTATTTCTCTATTTCTAAGTTCCACTTGACCATTAGATTGAGGGTGATAGGGTGATGCAATTCTATGGTTGACATCATATTTAGCAAGGATTTTACGGAAAGCACCATGAATAAAGTGTGAACCACCACGCGTCATTAAATATCTTGGGACTCCAAACCTTGGGAAAATAACTTATTTAAGCATTTTAATGGAAGTGTTATGATCAATACTACTAGTTGGAATAGCTTCTACCCACTTAGTAACATAATCAACAACACCTAAAATATGAGTGTACCCATTAGAGGAAGGAAAAGGTCCCATATAATCAAAACTCCAAACATCAAATGGTTCAACAGCAAGAGAATAATTCATAGGCATTTCCTGACGCTTACCGATATTACCAATTCTTTGACATTCATCACAGGATAAAACAAACTTACGGGCATCCTTGAAGAGAGTAGAGCAGTTCTATCTCCTGCATGATGTCCTCCATAAGCTTCGGAATGACATTTCCATAAGGTTTGTCCCTGTTCATGCTCAGGTACACAAGTCTAATAATACCATCTAGCCCTTCTTTATAAAGATGTGGGTCATCCCAAAAGTAATGTCTTAAATCATAGAAGAATTTTTTTTTGTTGGTATGTGAAACTAGGTTGTATGTATTTAGCAACAATATAATTAGCATAGTTAGCATACCAAGGAGTGTTATGAGAAACATTTATTGCACCTAATTTTTCATCATGAAAACTATCATCAATAGGTAGTGGGTCATCAAGAATATTTTTCTAACCTAGAAAAGTTGTCAGCTATGGGATTCCCAGCTCCTTTCCTATCACTAATATGTAAATCAAATTCTTATAGCAAGAGAACCCACCTAATGAGTCTAGGTTTAGCATCTTTCTTTTCCATAAGATATTTTATAGCAGCATGATTGATATGTCCATTTTGCATCATGCTTTCAAATCGATAATTATTGCATGATGGGCAGTTATTACACATTATATCACAATACTTATGCCTTTTCTCTCTTATTTTACAAGGTTTACATGAAGAGGGAGAATACCGGCAACTGGAATTCTGGACTAGAAAAGGAGCAAATATTAGAGACCTATTCTGCACAACTCCAAAAGTCCTGAAACTTCACGGAGAATTGTTTTGGAATATATATAAAATATTGGGCAAAGAAAGCAATAGAGGGGGCTACCTGTCATCCGCAAGGGTAGAGGGCGCACCCTACCCCTTGGGCGCACCCCCTATCTTGTGGGCGACCTGGCAGGCCCCTGACGCCCATCTTCTGCTATATGGTGTGTTTTGACATGGAAAAATCAGAAGGAAGCTTTCAGGACGAAGCGTCGCCGTCTCGAGGCGGAACTTGGGTAGAACCAATCTAGGGCTTCGATGGAGCTGTTCTACCGGGGAAACTTCCCTCTGGGAGGGGAACATCATCGCCATCGTCATCACCAACGATCCTCTCATTGAGAGGGGGTCAATCTCCATCAACATCTTCACCAACACCATCTCCTCTCAAACCCTAGATCATCTCTTGTATCCGATCTTTGTCTCAAAACCTTAGATTGGTACCTGTGGGTTGCTAGTATAGTGTTGATTACTCCTTGTAGTTGATGCTAGTTGATTTATTCGGTGGAAGATCATATGTTCAGATCCTTCATGATAATTAATAATCCTCTGATTATGAACATGAATATGCCTTGTGAGCAGTTACATTTGTTCCTGAGGACATGGGAGAAGTCTTGTTATAAGTAATAATGTGAATTTGATATTCGTTCGATATTTTGATGAGATGTATGTTGTCTTTCCTCTAGTGGTGTTATGTGAACGTCGACTACATGGCACTTCACCATTATTTGGGCCTAGGGGAAGGCGTTGGGAAGTAATAAGTAGATGATGGGTTGCTAGAGTGACAGAAGCTTAAACCCTAGTTTATGCGTTGCTTCGTAAGGGGCGGATTTGGATCCATATGTTTCATGCTATGGTTAGATTTATCTTAATTCTTCTTTCGTAGTTGCGGATGCTTGCGAGAGGAGTTAATCATGAGTGGGAGGCTTGTCCAAGGAAGGGCAGCACCCAAGCACTGGTCCACCCACATATCAAATTATCAAAGTAACGGACGCGAATCATATGAGCATGATGAGGACTAGCTTGACATCAATTCCCATGTGTCCTCGGGGGCGCTTTGCTTTATATAAGACTTCGTTCAGGCTTGTCCTTTGCTACGAAAAGGATTGGGCCACCTTGCTGCACCTTGTTTACTTTTGTTACTTGTTACCCATTATGAATTATCTCATCATACAACTATCTGTCACCGATAATTTCGGTGCTTGCAGAGAATACCTTGCTAAAAACCGCTTGTCATTTCCTTCTGCTTCTCGTTGGGTTCGACACTCTTACTTATCAAAAGAAATATGATAGATCTCCTATAATTGTGGGTAATCAAGACTCTTTTCTGGCGCAGTTGCCGGGGAGTGTAGCGCCTTTGGTAAGAAACATTTATATAGTGTACTGAAATTTACTATCACTTGTTACTATGGAAAATAATCCTTTGAGGGGCTTGTTCGGGGTATCTTCACCTCGTCCAGAAGAGAAAGAGTTGCTCCTGAACCAACTGCACCTACTGAAAATATTTATTATGAAATTCCTTCGGGTATGATAGAGAAATGCTAGTTAATTCTTATGCAGGAGATGGAACATTACATCTTGATATGCACCTAATCTATGTGGATGAGTTTGTGGAGTATTTAAGCTTGCAGGTAGGCCCAAGGATGTTGTCAATAAGAAGGTCTTCCCTTTATCTTTGAAGGGAAAGGCATCGACATGATTTAGGCTATGTGATGATATTGGATCTTGGAACTACAACCAATTGAAATTGGAATTTCATTAGAAGTTTTATTCTATGCATCTGGTTCATTGTGATCGGAATTATACATATAATTTTTGGCCTCATGAAGGAGAAAGTATCGCTCAAGCTTGGGGGAGGCTTAAGTCAATTATATATTCATGCCCCAATCATGAGCTCTCAAGAAAAATTATTATTCAAAAAAATATGCTCGGCTTTCTCATAATGATCGATCCATGCTCGATACTTCGTGTACTCGTTCTTTTATGAAGAAGGATATTGAATTCAAATGGGATTTATTGGAAAGAATTGAACGCAACTCTGAAGATTGGGAACTCGACTAAGGTAAGGAGTCAGGTATAAACCTTAAGTTTATTGTGTTAAAGCTTTCATGGACACCAATGATTTTCATGATTTTAGCACTAAATATGGACTTGACTATGAGATAATAGCTTCTTTCCGTGAATCATTTGCTACTCATGTTGATCTCCCTAAGGAGAATTGGTTTAAATATCATCCTCCCATTGAAGTGAAAGTAGTATAACCTATTGAAGTTGAAGAAGAAACCATTACTTATAATGTTGATCCTATTGTTCCTACTGCTTATATTAAGAAACCACCTTTTCCTGTTAGAATAAAGGATCATGCTAAAGCTTCAACTATGGTTCATAAGAGTTGTACTAGAACACCTACACCCTCGGAACAAATTAAAGTTGAACCTAGTATTGCTATGGTTAAAGATCTCTTGGTTTTTAATATCGAAGGGCATGTTATTTATTTCTGTGATGAAGCTGCTAGAATTGCTAAACCTGATATTAAAGATAAACATAGACCTGTTATTGGCATGCCTATTGTTTCGGTTAAAATAGGAGATCACTGTTATCATGGCTTATGTGATGTGGGTGCTAGTGTGAGTACAAAGAAATTAGGAATGATATTGCACCTGTTGAGATAGAAGATATTGATGTTACTATTAAGCTTGCCAATAGAGATACTATATCGCCAATTGGGATTGTTAGAGATGTTGAAGTCTTGTGTGGGAAAATAAAATACCCTACTGATTTTCTTGTTCTTGCTTCTCCACAAGATGATTTTTGTGCCATTATATTTGGTAGACCTTTCCTGAATACTGTCAATTCTAAGATAGACTATGAGAAAGATATTGTTACCTTTTGTTTAGGGGATATGTCTCATGATTTTAATTTCTCTAAATTTCATAGACAACCCCATGATAAAGAATTTCCTAGTAGGGATGAAATTATTGGTCTTGCTTCTATTGTCGTGCCTCCTACTGATCCTTTAGAACAATATTTGCTAGACCATGAAAATGATATGTTTATGAATGAAAGAATGGAAATAGATAAAATATTCTTTAATCAAGGGCCTGTCTTGAAACACAACTTGCCCGTTGAAATCCTTGGGGATCCTCCTCCACCCAAGGGTGATCCCGTGTTTGAGATTAAACAATTATCTGATACTTTGAAATATGCTTATCCTGATGAAAAGAAGATATATCCTGTTATTATTAGTGCTAACCTTTTAGAGCGTGAAGAAAAGAAATTACTGAAAACTCTGAAGAAGCATCGTGCTGCTATTGGATATATTCTTGATGATCTTAAGGGCATTAGTCCCACTCTATGCCAGCACAAAATTAATTTGGAGCATGATGCTAAACCAGTTGTTGATCACCAACGAAGGTTGAACCCTAAGATGAAAGAATTGGTAAGAAATGAAATACTAAAGCTTCTAGAGGTAGGTATAATTTATCTTATTGCTGATAGTAGATGGGTAAGTCCTGTTCATTGTGTCCCTAAGAAGGGAGGTATTACTATTATTCCTAATGATAAGAATGAATTGATCCCACAAATAATTGTTACAGGTTATAGAATGGTAATTGATTTTTGCAAATTTAATAACGCTACTAGGAAAGATCATTACCCTCTGCCTTTTATTGATAAAATGCTAGAAAGACTATCCAAACATACACATTTTTGCTTTCTAGATGGTCATTCTGGTTTTTCTCAAATACATGTGTCAAAAGATGATCAGGAGAAGACCACTTTTACTTGCCCTTTTGGTACCTTTGCTTATAGACGCATGCCTTTTGGTTTATGCAATGCACCTGCTACCTTTCAAAGATGTATGACTGCTATATTCTCTGATTTATGTGAAAAGATTGTTGAGGTTTTCATGGATGATTTCTCAGTTTACAGAACTTCTTTTGTTGATTGCTTAAGCAACCTTGATCAACTTTTGCAGAGATGTGAAGAAACTAATCTTGTTTTGAATTGGGAGAAGTGCCACTTTATGGTTAATGAAGGTATTGTCTTGGGGCATAAAATTTCTGAAAGAGGTATTGAAGTTGATAAAGCTAAAGTAGATGCTACTGAAAAGATGCTATGTCTTAAAGATATCAAAGGTATAAGAAGCATTCTTGGTCATGCTGGTTTCTATATGAGGTTTATTAAAGACTTCTCTAAAATTTCTTGGCCTCTCACTATTGTCTTTCAAAAAGATGTTCCTTTTGTTTCTGATGATGATTGTGTAGAAGCATTTGAAACACTTAAGAAAGCCTTGATTTCTGCACCTATTGTTCAGCCACATGATTGGAATTTACGCTTTGAAATTATGTGTGATGCTAGTGATTATGCTATTGGTGTTGTTCTAGGGCAAAGAGTTGATAATAAATTGAATGTTATTCATTATTCTAGTAAAACTCTAGACAGTGCCCAGAGAAATTATGCTATTACTGAAAAAGAATTTTTAGCAGTTGTTTTTGCTTGTGATAAGTTCAGATCTTACATTGTTGATTCCAAAGTAATTGTTCACACTGATCATGTTGCTATTAAATATCTTATGGAAATAAAGATGCTAAACCTAGACTTATTAGATGGGTTCTCTTGTTACAAGAATTTGATTTGCATATTATTGATAGAAAGGGAGCTGAGAACCCCGTTGCAGACAACTTCTCTAGGTTAGAAAATGTGTTGATGACCCACTACCTATTGATGATAGCTTTCCTGATGAACAAATAGTTGTCCTAAATGCTTCTCGTAATACTCCATGGTATGCTGATTATGCTAACTACATTGTTGCTAAATTTATACCACCTAGTTTCACGTACCAGCAAAAGAAAAAGGTTTTCTATGATTTAAGACATTACTTTTGGGATGACCCACACCTTTATAAAGAAGGAGTAGATGGTGTTATTAGATGTTGTGTACCTGAGCCTGAATAGGAACAAATCCTACGCAAGTGCCACTCCAAGTCTTACGGAGGACACCATGCTGGAGATAGAACTACACACAAGGTATTGCAACCTACTTTTTATTGGTCTACTCTCTTCAAAGATGCTCGTAAGTCTGTCGTGTCTTGTGATGAATGACAAAGAATTGGTAATATTAGTAGACGTCAAGAAATGCCTATGAACTATTCACTTGTTATTGAACCATTTGATGTTTGGGGTTTTGATTATATGGGACCGTTTCCTTCCTCTAATGGGTATACACATATTTTACTTGCTATTGATTACGTTACTAAGTGGGTAGAAGCTATTCCAACTAGTAGTGCTGATCATAACACTTCTATTAAGATGTTTAAAGAAGTTATCTTTCTGAGGTTTGGAGTCCCTAGATATTTAATGACTGATGGTGGTTCACATTTTATTCATGGTGCTTTTCGTAAAATGCTTGCTAAGTATGATGTTAACCACAGAATTGCATCTCCATATCATCCTCAGTCTAGTGGTCAAGTAGAATTGGGTAATAGAGAGATTAAATTGATTTTGCAAAAGACTATTAATAGATCTATAAAGAATTGGTTTAAGAAACTTGATGATGCATTATGGGCTTATAGAACTTCTTATAATAATCCTATGGGTATGTCTTTGTATAAAATGGTTTATGGAAAAGCATGTCACTTACCTCTCGAACTAGAACATAAGGCATATCGGGCTATTAAAGAGCTCAATTATGATTTCAAACTTGCCGGTTTGAAGAGGTTATTTGACATTAGCTCGCTTCATGAATGGAGAACCCAAGCCTATGAGAATGCCAAGTTGTTTAAAGAAAAGGTTAAAATATGGCATGACAAGAGGATACAAAAGCGTGAGTTTAATGTAGGTGATCATGTTTTGCTATACAACTCTCGTTTAAGATTTTTTTGCAGGAAAACTTCTCTCTAAATGGGAAGGTCCTTAGATTATCGAGGAGGTCTATCGTTCCAGTGCCATAAAAATCAACAACTCCAAAGGTGGTAAACGGTCAAAGAATCAAACATTATATCTCAGGTATTCCCATAAATGTTGAGACCAATATAATTGATACCGTAACACCATAGGAGTACATAAGGGACACTTTCCGGAACGTTTCAGACTCCGAAAAGGAATATGTATGTGGTACGGTAAGTAAACCAACTCCAAAACGTTTCCAATGGCAATTTTTCTCCATTTTGGAATATTTAAAAAATTAGGAAAATTAAAAGTAGTCCGAATGGGACACGAGGAGACCACAAGGGTGGAGGGCTTTCCCTACCCCCTAGGCGCCCCCTGCCTTGTGGCCACCTCATGTGCCCTCCACTCCAGACTCCGTTTTCTTGCACAATACTTCTTCTGGTCGGTAAAAAATCATTATATAATCTCCCGAAGGTTTTGACCACCGCACCATGATACGTCTCCTACGTATCTATAATTTTTGATTGTTCCATGTTGTTATATTATCAATCATGTTTTATAATCATTTTATAGTAATTTTATATCATTTTTTGGTAATAACCTATTGACATAGTACCAAGTGCCAGTTGCTGTTTTTGCATGTTTTTTACATCGCAGAAAATCAATACCAAACGGAGTCCAAATTCCATGCAACTTTACGGAGATTTTTTGTGGACTAGAAGACACCTAATGGGCCCTGGCTGCGCCTGGGGGTGCTCCGAGGAGAGCACAACCCACCAGGGCGCGCCAGGAGGCCCAGGCGCGCCCTGGTGGGTTGTGCCCACCTCGGGTGCCCCCGAACCGCCTCTTTGCTCTATAAATACCCCAATATTCCCAAAACCCTAGGGGGTCGATGAAATATTTATCCAACCGCCGCAGAGTCAAGAACCACCAGATCCAATCTAGACACCATCTCGGATGGGGTTAACCACCTCCATTGGTGCCTCTCCAATGATGCGTGAGTAGTTCTTTGTAGACCTTCGGGTCCGTATTTAGTAGCTAGATGGCTTCCTCTCTATCGCTTGATTTTGAAGACAATGGTCTCTTGGAGATCCATATGATGTAACTCTTTTTGCGGTGTGTTTGTTGGGATCGGATGAAATTTGAGTTTATGATCAGATCTATCTTTTTATATCCAGGAAAGTATTTGAGTTTCTTTGATCACTTTTATGCATCATCTCTTATAGCCTCGTATTTATTCTCCGATATTAGGGTTCTGTTTGGCCAACTTCTCTATTTATCTTGCAATGGGAAGAGGTGCTTTGTAGTGGGTTCGATCTTACGGTGCTTGATCCCAGTGACAGTAGGGGAACCGACACGTATGTATCATTGCTACTAAGGATAAAAAGATGGGGTCTATCTCTACATAGATAGATCTTGTCTACATCATGTGATCGTTCTTATTGCATTACTCTGTTTCTCCATGAACTTAATACACTAGATGCATGCTGGATAGCGGTTGATGTGTGGAGTAATAGTAGTAGATGTAGGCAGGAGTCCGTCTACTATTCTAGGATGTGACGCCTATGTAATGATCATTGCATGGATATCATCATGATTATTTGAAGTTCTATGAATTTCCCAACATTAATTTGTTCACCCACCATTTGCTATTTTTTCAAGAGAAGCCACTAGTGAAACCTACGGCCCTCGGGCCTCTTTCTCATATATTTGCCTTTGTGATCTACTTTTCCTTTGCATTTATTTTCTGATCTATTAAACCAAAAATAAAAAATACTTTGTTGCACTTTATTTTAATTGTGATCTATTTATTCAATCTATTATAACTTTCTCTCGTCAACGCACCAATTTCTGGCACCATTACCCGAAAGGGATTGACAACCCCTTTAAGACGTCAGGTTGCGAATATTTGTTATTTGTGTGCAGTGGCTGTTTACATTGTGTTGCTTGGTTCTCCTACTGGTTAGGTAACCTTTGTTTCATATCTGAGGGAAATACCTGCCGCCGCTGTGCTGCATGATCCCTTCCTCTTTGGGGAAATACCGACGTAGCTTCAAGCGACATCAAAAGGAATCTCGGGTGCCGTTGCCGGGGAGGATCTTCAACATATACCTGTATCCTAGTCACAAATCTCATCTCCTTGCAATTTACATTATTTGCCATTTGCCTCTCGTTCCTCTCCCCCACTTCACAAAAATTTGCCGTTTTATTCGCCCTTTTTTCGTTCGTTATTTCTTTCCGTTCTCTTAAACTCTCTTCTCTGTCGCCATGACCGACCGTAGAGAAGCTAAGGGTTTTCTCCCGAGTTTCAATGCTTTGGATAACCCCTCTGCCCTCTCTAAGCTCATAGATAATGATGCATTGGGAAGAATTACTGGGGTTGCTAAGGAAAACTCTAATAATTTTGATGAAGATGATCCCAGAATTTTTCATTATTTTCTTGATGAATCTTTGAAAGATGTTTGAGATGGGATGTTGAGAATTTGATCTATCTATGTGCCCCAATATCAGATAGAGATATACTTGAAAAGTTTTTATGTTGGTCTACCTTCTTCCTTCAAGCAAGTTTTGGATTCTATATTTGAAAATAGTTTTCTTGAAGGGGATGCCATTGCTACTTATGAAAAGATGAAAGCCATATTTGGGCACCCCAAGGGAGAACATGTTGAATCAACTACCCTTATGTTCTTTTATCAAAATGAAACAATTAAAGAGATGAAGGCTAGTTTAGATACGAATTTTCGCAATGTGCTTAATCTTTCTTCTCCTATCAATGGCCATGCGCTTTCACGAAATATAAAATTAAATGCCATTGATAGGAAATTTGCTCTTTGCTTTCAAAAGGACAAGGATGACAAAACTTAGATCCTTGCTTTATGCCTAGCTAAGGGCGTAAAACTATAGCGCTTGTAGGGAGGCAACCCAATGAATAAAATTTATTTTTGCTTTTTGCTTCCTGTTTTAGAGTGTTAGCATAATTATGCTACTGTTATGATTGTGTTTCTTGTGTTTTAATTAGTGTTTGTGCCAAGTAAATCCTTTAGGATCTTCTTGGGTGATAGTTGTTTGATCTTGCTAAAAGAGCAGAAACTTTTGCGCTCGCGAAAATAATTCTCATTTTAACCAGAGAGCGATAAAATACCGATTCCTTTTGAAGTAGATCAATATACAAATTAATCAGGTCGTCCTAATTGTCCAGAATTTTTGGAGTTACAGAAGTATTCGAAACACCCAAATTACTATAGACTAGTCTGTTTTTGACATATTCTGTTTTCTTTGTGTTGTGTGCTTATTTTGATGGCTCTATGGTTTTCTTTGATGAGTTTTTGCCATAGAAAAGTTGGAATATAGTAGATATAATGCAAGAACAAAATATGAATTGCTTTGATACGTCACTTATAGTAGTGATTTATTTTCTTATACTAATAGATCTCACGAAAGTTTTGTTGAGTTTTGCGTGACTGAAGTTTTCAAGTTTTAGCTTATCTTACTATGGATGAAGGAATAAGGAGTAAGAAGAGCCTAAGCTTGGGGATTCCCCGGTCCACTTCTTCTATTACTACTTTTCACTTTGTTCATTGGATTCATAGGAATATCTTTTGATAATGGAGGAATTGGTAATGGAATCCCCCGCTATTACCCAAAAAGAGAGCAAGCAACTGAGCTTGGGGATGCCCCCGAGTGGCATCCCCTCTTTCTTCTAACGACCATCGGTATTTTACTCGAAGCTATATTTCTATTCGTCACATACTATGTGTTTTTCTTGGAGCGTCTTGTATGATATGAGTCTTTGCTTGTTTTATTTTGTGTTTTAAGTCTTGATCCGTTGCTGGACACACCTATTTGGGAGAGCCAAAATTATGTCAGGACTTGTTAGAATTGCTCTCTATGCTTCACTTAAATTTTTATGAGCTATGTACTTGCTCTAGTCATATATATATATATATATATATATATATATATATATATATATATCTTTTTGAGCATGGTGTGCTTTAGTATTTTTTGAAGAAATGATCTCTTGCTTCACTTAGATTTGTTTGAGAGTTAGTAAAATTTTCAAGAAATTCTCTCTTGCTTCACTCAAATTAATTTGAGAGAAAGAAAAAAATATGCTCATGATCTTCACTTATATTTGTTTGAGCTTGTCAAAAGCAACATATGAAAATTAGTTCCAAAGTGAAAGATATCCAAGAAGGATATAATAAAAACTTTGATGAAGATCATTGGACAAAATAAACTTGATTCTTAGTAATAGTTTTGAGATATGATGACGTGATATGTGAGTTTTGTTGATGAGTAATTATGCTTTAGTAAGAATATTGGTGTTAAGGTTTGTGATTCCCTATGCAAGCATGAACACTACTAGGGAAAAGCCTATACACAGAATCTTACCAGCAGCGCGCTTTAAAATCAGACACTGCTGCTAAGTAGCAGTAGCGCGGGTTTTTAAACCTCGCTACTACTAAGTTGATAGCAGTAGCGCGGGTTTATAACCCTCGCTACTACTAAGCGGTCTCTACCGTGCCCCACGGGACATGCCATAGTAGTAGCGCGGGTTTTTAACCCTCGCTACTACTAAGTTGATAGCAGTAGCGCTGGTTTTTACCCCTCGCTACTACTAAGCGGTCTCTACCGTGCCCCTGGGCCATGCCATAGTAGTAGCGAGGGTTATAAACCCGCGCTACTACTAAGTTTTTACCCCTCGCTACTACTAAGAGGTCTCAACCGTGCCCCTCCGGGACATGCCATAGTAGTAGTGAGGGGTAAAATCCCTCGCTACTACTAAAGGTCCCATTTTAAACTCTACCCCCCCCATGGATCGCCTTTTCGGTTTTGTAAAAAGCAAAAGAAAATGATAAAAACTTCAAAAATTAAAATCCTTCGAGATGTAGTTATGTTACTACATCTACTAGTTAGGAAAATTTAAAAACTTAAATTTGGACATGTTTTGCAAAAAGTGTAGGGAAAATGTAAAACGGCTATAACTTTTGCATACGATGTTAGAAAAAACGTATAATATATCAAAATGTTTCAAAAATTAAAATCCTTCGAGATGTAGTTATGTTCTTACATCTACTAGTTAGGAAAATTTAAAAACTTAAATTTGGACATGTTTTGCAAAAAGTGTAGGGAAAATGTAAAACGGCTATAACTTTTGCATACGATGTTAGAAAAAAATGTATAATATATCAAAATGTTCAGCACGAAAATCCGCATACGATGGAGATTGCCTACGGCCTGTTTGCAAATTTTTAGAATCCTCAAATTCTAAAAGGAAAAAAAGTTATGCTCAAATTTCAGTTTTTTTTAATTTTGGTCAAATCTGGTCAAACTGTGGTCAAACTACTTATTCAAGACATATTAGTGTTACTAAATAATTATTCAAGAATATTAGTGTTACTAAATAATTATTTCAGTTTTTTGGAATTTTGGTCAAATCTGGCCAAACTGTGGTCAAACTTTGGTCAAAATGTGGTCAAACTCCTTATTCAAGAAATATTAGTGTTACTAAATAATTATTGTTGTTTAGAACAATAGTTTTAAACTCAAACAACGAAATGTGTGACTTCATGCTCAAGCTAAACTCCCGAGGGTTAATAGGATTGACATCTTACTATTGTCAGGAAAACAACAAGTGCAGACTTGGAATCGAGGGAGAATAGAACCTGGAAGTTAAGCGTGCTCAGGCTGGAGTAGTAAGAGGATGGGTGACCGTCCGAGAAGTTAGATGATTTGGAATGATGAGGGGTGATTAGAGATTAAATTGAGCAGCGATGAGGGTGATTAGAGATTAGAGGTTAAAATAATTCAGAAATTTGAAAATTCGGGCAAAAAAATTCGAAAAAAAATTCCGCGGGTTAGTAGTAGCGCGGGTTTTTACCCACGCTACTACTAACGGATGTAGTAGTAGCGCGGGTGCGCCTGCGCTACTGCTATATGTTAGCTGTAGCGCCTTATTAGTAGCGCCGGCCCCCGCGCTGCTAATAGGCCCAAAACCCGCGCTGCTGCTAGGCTTTTCCCTAGTAGTGGAAAGTCAATAATTATGCAATGAAATTATATCCTACTTGTGGTGCATTATTCGGTGTTAATTATGCTTAATGCTCTCTTATGAGATTATTCGTTTCTTGGTTGGTCGCTTCTCAATCTTTTGCTAGTCTTCATTTTGCACTAAGTATGATCTCTACTTGTGCATCCAAAAACCTTTAAACCAAGTTTTGCCACATGAGTCCACTATATCTACCTATATGTGGTATTCTTTTGCCGTTCCAAGCATTTTTATGTGCCATCTCTAATTTTTCGAAATAAACTTCTCTTTTGTGTGTTCGTTTTGCTCGCAGAGTGGTGAGGGGTGGCTAATTTTTTCCATGCTAGATGTGTTATTATCACGATGAGTGTTTATTCACTTGTCATTGCACGAGAGTAAGGCAAAGGTATTAGGGATGCCTAGTCCTGACATGAAAAATGAATATACTTTATGTTGTCAAATAATAAATTCCTTGGGAAGTGTTGGTATGGAAGGCACCCATGGATACGGTTAGCCATGGAAAGTGAAAGTATGGTGGAAAAAGGAATAAACTTTATTTTCTGTTTGGGAACCGCCTATGATATATCTAGCATGGAAAGTGTTGGGAACTCTAACTCGTTTTCGTTGGTGGGATGGATACACCTCCCAAAATGTTTTTATCTCTAATTTTTTCACTTTGAGCTCTGGCACCTCTACAAATCCCTACTTCCCTCTGCAAAGGGCCTTTCTTTTACTTTATGCAAATTTTATTTTTGAAATTGAGTCTCCATCTTCTCTTATAAAAGCACCAACTAGGAGGCAATATGATCGTACTTGAGTATTGGGTGTAGTTAATATGCGAGTGTGTTTCCTGAATGGATCAATGGTTGAGCATGATAGGCTAGGGATAGCTTATTTTTGCATTGATATTTTGAAAGACATGGTTGCTTGTTGATATGCTTGAGTATTTAAATTATCATGTCAAAACTAGACTATAATTTTTGATTGTTCCATGCTGTTATATTATCAATCTTGGATGTTTTATAATCATTTTATAGTCATTTGATATCATTTTTGGATACTAACCTATTGACATAGTGCCACGTGCTAGTTGCTATTTTTGCATGTTTTTTACATCGCAAAAAATCAATACCAAACGGAGTCCAAATGCCATGAAACTTTACGAAGATTTTTTATGGACCAGAAGACACCTAATGGGCCCTGGCTGCGCCTAGGGGGGGTGCTCCGAGGAGAGCACAACCCACCACGGCGCGCCAGGAGGCCCAGGCACGCCCTGGTGGGTTGTGCCCACCTCGGGTTCCCATAGACCGCGTCCTTGCTCTATAAATACCCCAATATTCCCAAAACCCTAGGGGAGTCGACGAAATATTGATCCAACCGTCGCAGAGTCCAGAACAAACAGATCCAATATAGACACCATCTCGGATGGGGTTCACCACCTCCATTGGTGCCTCTTCGATGATGCGTGAGTAGTTCTTTGTAGACCTTCGGGTCCGTAGTTAGTAGCTAGATGGCTTCCTCTCTCTCGCTCGATTCTCAATACAATGGTCTCTTGGAAATCCATATGATGTAACTCTTTTTACGGTGTGTTTGTTGGGATCGGATGAACTTTGAGTTTATGATCAGATCTATCTTTTTATATCCATGAAAGTATTTGAGTTTCTTTGATCTCTTTTATGCATGATCTCTTATAGCCTCGTATTTCTTCTCCGATATTTGGGTTTTGTTTGGCCAACTTGATCTATTTATCATGCAATGGGAAGAGGTGCTTTGTAGTGGGTTCGGTAAGCATGAAGGGGAATTAAACAATGTATGAGTTGAAGAGTTACTCTCATTAGAAGGTGGGCACAGGTGATCAATCCACTCTTCCTCCTTTTGTTCTTCGCTCTCCTCGTCATCTTTTTCATCCAATGAGCTCACAGTTTCATCAACTTCTTCTTCCATAGATTCCTGCAAAATATTAGTCTCTTCTTAGACAGCGGAGACTTTCTCAATAAGCGCATTAATATAGGAGTTATCTTCATAATTATCATAGCAATATTTTAGGATAGCTAAATTTTCAGGCCTATAAACATCATCATCAAAAGCTTCATACTTTTCAAACAAAGATTCAATTTCATAAGAACCCTTAAAAGCAACAAATTCTTCTATTTGTTCCACATCATAGTAATCATATATACCATTAGCATAAGAAGCTAAGGTTTCATTATCATTAAATTTGCATGAGAAGGGAAGGTGCGGAGCCTTCATCGTAGAGCAACAATTAAAATCATAACTCAAGCATACTTGCCGAGCATACCACTTCAATATATAAATGTGATCCCATAATAGTTTCCCTTTTTGTGTCAAGCGATAATCCCTAAAGTATTCACATTGATCCAGCGTTACTCCCATTACCAGATTGAATGGGGTTTTCTCAAGGTTATCAAAGTAGTACATAATTTCTGTCACATAACGAGCATCGAGGGTTTTAGGAGGTTCCTCGTCTCCATGAGTAGCAAGTACACTTAATTTTTTTGGTATTTCGTGTTCCATATCCATAACTAAAGATAAAGAACAACTAAGAATAGAAAATAAAAATTACTTAGTGATAAAGCAAACAAGCACACACGAGAATATTCACCCCACGCTATTGCTTCCCGACAACGGCGCTAGAAAAAGGTCTTGATAACCCACAAGTATAGGGGATCGCAACGGTTTGCGATAAGTAAGAGTGTCGAACTCAACGAGGAGCTAAAGGCAGAACAAATATTCCCTCAAGTTATATCGACCACCGATACAACTCTACGCACGCTTGATGTTCGCTTTACCTAGAACAAGTATGAAACTAGAAGTACTTCGTAGGTGTTGTTGGATAGGTTTACAAGATAATAAACAGCACGTAAATAAAAGGTAGGGGCTATTTAGATTAAGAAACAATAAAGTAAATATAGCGAGTGTGGAAAAGTGGTGGTAGGAGTTGCGAAATTGTCCCTAAGAAATTGACTACTTTACTAGACCGATAGCAAGTATTATGTTGGAGAGGCCACTGCTAGGATGTCATCCTTGACTTGGAATTCTATGCACTTATGATTGGAACTATTAGCAAGCGTCCGAAACTACTAATGTTCATTAAGGTAAAACCCAACCATAGCATTAAGATATATTGGTCCCCCTTTAATCCCGTATGCATCAATTTCTATGCTAGGTTGAAGCTTCTGTCACTCTTGCCCTCCAATACATAGTCCTATCAACATACAACTAACCCTATGGTGTGATCCACGTGCGCGCTCATTTGATGGGCACCAAAGGACAGCAACATAACCACAAGCAAATTAAATCAATCATAGCAATTCATCAACCACCGATAGGACAATGAAAATCTACTCAGACATCATAGGATGGCAACACATCATTGGATAATAATATGAAGCATAGAGCACCATGTTCAAGTAGAGGGTACAGCGGGTTGCAGGAGAGTGGACCACTGTAGATAGAGGAGGGAAGGTGATGGAGATGTTGGTGAAGACGGCGGATGTGTTGGTGTAGATCGCGGTGATGATGATGATGGCCACGACAGCGTTCCGGCACCACCGGAAGAGAAGGGGAGAGGGGGCCCCTTCGTCTTCTTCTTCCTTGACCTACTCCCTAGATGGGAGAAGGGTTTCCCCTCTGGTCCTTGGCCTCCATGGCATGGGAGGGGCGAGAGCCCATCCGAGATTGGATCTGTCTCTCTGTTTCTCTCTGATTCTGCATTCTGTTCTGCTGCCCTGTCACCGTTTCGTATATATATGAAGATCCGTAACTTCGATTGGACCGAAACCCTCGCCGTTATTTTTTTTTACCAAAAATTAGCTTTCTTGCGACCGAAGAAGGGCATCAACTACCTTACGGGTGGACCACGAGGGTCAGGGGCGCGCCTAGGGGGTGGGGCGCGCCCCCCTACCTCGTGCCCACCTCGGACACCGTTTCGCGCTGATCTTTCTCCCAGATTTTCCAAATATTCCAAAAATAAGCTCCGTCCATTTTTATCCCGTTTGGACTCCGTTTGATATGGATATTCTGCGAAACATAAAACATGCAATAAACAGGAACTAGCACTGGGCACTGGACCAATATGTTAGTCCCAAAATTAATATAAAAAGTTGCTAAAAGTATATGAAAGTTGTAGAATGTTCGCATGGAACAATCAAAAATTATAGATACGATGGAGACATATCAGCATCCCCAAGCTTAATTCCTGCTCGTCCTCGAGTAGGTAAATGATAAAAAAGATAATTTTTGATGTGGAATGCTACCTAGCATATTCTTGATCACATATCTAATCATGGCATGAATATTAAGACACGAGTGATTCAAAGCAATAGTCTATCATTTGACATAAAAACAATAATACTTCAAACCCACTAATAAAGCAATCATGTCTTTTCAAAATAATAAGGCCAAAGAAAGTTATCCCTACAAAATCATATAGTCTGGCCATGCTCCATCTTCACCACACAAAATATTCACATCATGCACAACCCCGATGACAAACCGAGCAATTGCTTCATACTTTTTAACGTGCTTCAGCATTTTTAACCCTCATGCAATACATGAGCGTGAGCCATGGATATAGCACTATATGTGGAATAGAATGGTGGTAGTGGAGAAGACAAAAAGGAGAAGATAGTCTCACATCAACTAGGCGTATCAACGGGCTATGAAGGTGCCCATCAATAGATATCAATGTGAGTGAGTAGGGATTGCCATGCAAGGGATGCACTAGAGCTATAAGTATACGAAAGCTCAAACTGAAACTAAGTGGGTGTGCATCCAACTTGCTTGCTCATGAAGACCTAGGGCATTTGAGGAGGCCCATCGTTGGAATATACAAGCCAAGTTCTATAATGAAAAATTCCCATTAGTATATGGAAGTGATAACATAGGAGACTCTCTATCATGAAGATCATGGTGCTACTTTGAAGCACAAGTGTGGAAAAAAGGATAGTAGTATTGCCCCTTTTTTTGGGGCCTCCCTTTTTTTATTTGGCCTTTCTCTTTTTTTATTTGGGACAATACTCTATGAATGATGATCATCATACTTTTATTTACTTACAACTCAATATTACAACTCGATATCTAGAACAAAGATATGACTCTATATGAATGCCTCTGGAAGTGTACCGGGATGTGCAATGATCTAGCATAGCAATGACATCAAAAAACGGACAAGCCATGAAAACATCATGGTAGCTATCTTACAATCATGCAAAGCAATATGACAATGAATGCTCAAGTCATGTATTTGATGATGATGGAAGTTGCATGGCAATATATCTCGGAATGGCTATGGAAATGCCATAATAGGTAGGTATGGTGGCTGTTTTGAGGAAGGTATATGGTGGGTTTATGGTACCGGCGAAATTTGTGCTATACTAGAGAGGCTAGCAATGATGGAAGGGTGAGAGTGCGTATAATCCATGGACTCAACATTAGTCATAAAGAACTCACATACTTATTGCAAAATTTTATCAGCCCACGAAGAAAAGTACTACTACGCATGCCCCTAGGGGGATAGATTGGTAGGAAAATACCATTGCTCGTCCCCAACTGCCACTCATAAGGAAGACAATCAATAAATACCTCATGCTCCGACTTCGTTACATAACGGTTCACCATACGTGCATGCTACGAGAATCACCAACCTCAGCACAAGTATTTCTACTAATCCACAACTACCCACTAGCAAGACTCTAATATCATCATCTTTATATCGCAAAACTATTGCAAGGAATCAAACATATCATATTCAATGATCTACAAGTTTTATGTAGGATTTTATGACTAACCATGTGAATGACCAATTCCTGTCATCTCTCTAAATGGATATAAGTGAAGCAAGAGAGTTTAAATCTTTCTACAAAAGATATGCCCACGCTCTAACAAATATAATTGAAGGAAAAGAGCATTCTACAAATGGCTGTTTTCTATGTAAAGAGAAACGGGCAATCCAAACTTCAAATGATATAAGTGAAGCACATGAAGCATTCTATAAAGCCATACTCAAAAGATATAAGTGAAGTGCATAGATCATTCTATAAATCAACCAAGGACTATCTCATACCAGCATGGTGCATAAAAGAAAAATGAAAACTAAATGCAAAAGACGCTCCAAGATTGCACATATCACATGAACGAAACGAATCCGAAAACATACCGATACTTGTTGAAGAAAGAGGGGATGCCTTCCGAGGCATCCCCAAGCTTAGACGCTTGAGTCTCCTTGAATATTTACTTGGGGTGCCTCGGGAATCCCCAAGCTTGAGCTCTTGACTCTCTTCCTTCTTCTCACATCGAGACCTCCTCGATCATCGAACACTTCATCCACACAAAACTTAAACAGAAAACTCGGTAAGATCCGTTAGTATAATAAAGCAAATCACTACTCTAAGTACTGTTACAAACCAATTAAAATTTTGTTTTTGCATTATGTCTACTGTAATATAACTTTTCCATGGCTTAATCCACTAATATAAATTGATAGCTTCATCAAAACAAGCAAACTATGCATAAAAAACAGAATCTGTCTAAAACAGAACAGTCTGTAACAATCTGAACATTCACCATACTTATGATACTTAAAAAATTCTGCAAAAATTAGGACAAATAAACAATTTGTAAATAAAGATAGTTCAAAAAGAATCAGAACCATTTGACGGTCCAGCTAAAAATGTAAAATCGCGCACTACAGCCAAAGTTTCTGTCCTGCACCGTACAGACCATCAAGCAAATGTAAACATCCTAAAGGCAAACCTTGGCACATTATTTTTATAATACAATGGAATTGTACAAGGGGATAATTAATTTTGTTGAAAAGTTTCTGTAATCAAGATTCACAAAGTTTCAGTGAGCATGAACAAAGTTCAAGGAGCTCTCCCACTTCAACAATGCTTGTCTTTCTCACTTTCACTTTCCTTTTTGAAAAAGTTTTGGGTTCCCCTCTTTTTGTTGTTGTTTTTAAACTATACGAAAGAACCCAACAGAAATAAATGATTCTCTAAAACTTCTGGGTTGTCTCCCTAGCAGCGCTTTATTTAAAGCCATTAAGCTAGGCATATAGTGCTCAAGTAATGGACCCACCCGGATCACAAGGTATATCAAAGCCAATTTTAATTAACAATGATTTGGCATTTAGTAGTGAGCACAAAGTAACATATATCATGTAACAACGAAGTCTAACTCTCTTCCTATGCATCGGCATGTCATAAAAGAACAATTCATGCACACATAGTAAAGGCAATGAATAGTATAAATAGTTTCTTGCAATTTTATCGTGTGGGAAACATAGAGAGGTGGAGATATATTTCCTCTCTCATAATAATTGCAAGTAGGAGCAGAAAGCACATGCATATTATATCTATCAAAATCATCATGTGTAGTAGTAAGACACAACCCATCAATGTAGTTCTTAATAAGGGCAAACTTCTCCGATATAGTGTAGTCGGGAGAATTCAAAAAGATAATAGGACTATCATGCGTGGGTGAAATAGCAACAATTTCATGTTTAACATAAGGAACTATAGCAAGTTCATCTCCATAATCATAATTCATATTGGCATCTTGGCCACAAGCATAGCAAGCATCATCAAAAAGGGATATTTCAAAAGAATCAATGGGATCATAGCAATTATCATAGCATTCATCCTTCGGTAAGCATGAAGGGGAATTAAAAAATGTATGAGTTGAAGAGTTACTTCATTAGAAGGTGGGCACGGGTGATCAATCCGCTCTTCCTCCTTTTGTTCTTCGCTCTCCTCCTCATCTTTTTCATCCAATGAGCTCACAGTTTCATCAACTTCTTCCATAGATTCCTGCAAAATATTAGTCTCTTCTTAGACAGCGGAGACTTTCTCAATAAGCGCATTAAAATAGGGGTTATCTTCATAATTATCATAGCAATATTTTAGGATAGCTAAATTTTCAGGCCTATAAACATCATCATCAAAAGCTTCACACTTTTCAAACAAAGATTCAATTTCATAAGCACCCTTAAAAGCAACAAATTCTTCTATTTGTTCCACATCATAGTAATCATATATACCATTAGCATAAGAAGCTAAGGTTTCATTATCATTAAATTTGCATGAGAAGGGAAGGTGTGGAGCCTTCATCCTAGAGCAACAATTATAATCATAACTCAAGCATACCTGCCAAGCATACCACTTCAATATATAAATGTGATCCCATAATAGTTTCCCTTTTTCTGTCAAGCGATAATCCCTAAAGTATTCACATTGATCCAACATTACTCCCATTACCAGATTGATTGGGTTTTTCTTAGGATTATCAAAGTAGTACATAATTTCTGTCACATAACGAGCATCGAGGGTTTTAGGAGGTTCCTCGTCTCGATGAGTAGCAAGTACACCTATTTTTTTTGGTATTTCGTGTTCCATATCCATAACTAAAGATAAAGAACAACTAAGAATAGCAAATAAAAATTAACTTAGTGATAAAGCAAACAAGCACACACAAGAATATTCACCCCACACTATTGCTCCCCGGCAACGGCGCCAGAAAAAGGTCTTGATAACCCACAAGTATAGGGGATCGCAACAATTTTCGATAAGTAAGAGTGTCGAACCCAACGAGGAGCTAAAGGCAGAACAAATATTCCCTCAAGTTCTATCGACCACCGATACAACTCTACGCACGCTTGATGTTCTCTTTACCTAGAACAAGGATGAAGCTAGAAGTACTTTGTAGGTGTTGTTGGATAGGTTTGCAAGATAATAAAGAGAATGTAAATAAAAGGTAGGGGCCATTTAGATTAAGAAACAATAAAGTAAATATAGCGAGTGTGGAAAAGTGGTGGTAGGAGTTGCGAAATTGTCCCTAAGCAATTGACTACTTTACTAGACCGATAGCAAGCATTATGTGGGAGAGGCCACTTCTAGCATGTCATCCTTGACTTGGAATTCTATGCACTTATGATTGGAACTATTAGCAAGCGTCCGCAACTACTAACGTTCATTAAGGTAAAACCCAACCATAGCATTAAGATATATTGGCCCCCCTTCAATCCCCTATGCATCAATTTCTATGCGAGGTTGAAGCTTCTGTCACTCTTGCCCTCCAATACATAGTCCTATCAACATACAACTAACCCTATGGTGTGATACACGCGCACGCTCATATGATGGGCACCAAAGGACAACAACATAACCACAAGCAAATTAAATCAATCATAGCAATTCATCAACCACCGATAGGATAATGAAAATCTACTCAGACATCGTAGGATGGCAACACATCATTGGATAATAATATGAAGCATAAAGCACCATGTTCAAGTAGAGGGTACAATGGGTTGCGGGAGAGTGGACCGCTGTAGATAGAGGAGGGAAGGTGATGGAGATGTTGGTCAAGACGGCGGAGGTGTTGGTGTAGATTGCGGTGATGATGATGATGGCCACGGCAGCGTTCCGGCGCCACCGGAAGAGAAGGGGAGAGGGGGGCCCTTCGTCTTCTTCTTCCTTGACCTCCTCCCTAGATGGGAGAAGGGTTTCCCCTCTGGTCCTTGGCCTCCATGGCATGGGAGGGGCGAGAACCCCTCCGAGATTGGACATGTCTCTCTCTTTCTCTCTGATTCTGCGTTCTGCTGTGCTGCCCTTTCACCGTATCGTATATATATATAGAGATACGTAACTTCGATTGGACCGAAACCTTCACCGTGATTTTTTAAACCAAAAAATAGCTTTCTTGCGGCCAAAGAAGGGCATCAACCGCCTTACAGGTGGACCACGAGGGTCAGGGGCGCACGTAGGGGGGTGGGGCGTGCCCCCCTACCTCGTGCCCACCTCGAACTCCGTTTCACGTTGATCTTTCTCCCAGATTTTCCAAATATTCCAAAAATAAGCTCCGTCCGTTTTTATCCCGTTTGGACTCCGTTTGATATGGATATTCTGCGAAACATAAAACATGCAATAAACAGGAACTGACACTGGGCACTGGATCAATATGTTAGTCCCAAAATTTATAAAAAAAGTTGGCAAAAGTATATGAAAGTTGTAGAATATTGGCATGGAACAATCAAAAATTATAGATACGACGGAGACGTATCGAATACCTACCGCCGCTGTGCTGCATCATCCCTTCCTCTTTGGGGAAATACCGACGTAGCTTCAAGCGATATCATACCACGACAATATCCCCTGTTTTTTGTTTTGAGCTGTTTCTGCAGCAGATTTAGAGCAATATGTCGTCCCAAGATTCGTAGGGAGAGAGCTATGTAGCTGATTGCATTACAGACCCCACGGTCTACGGGGATTTGGAGCATTATGGTTGGACCATGGAGGAATAAGAAGACTATGATCCAAAAGGAAAAGAAGAGACAAGTTCCGACGAGGAGGAAATCCCACTGCCCCAACCCGGGGACATGCACGTGGAGTTCAAAAAGTCAAGCCTTCCTAACAAAGCAAAGAAACCTAAGATCGAGTTTATCCCTTTTTGTCTCTTGAAGGAAAACAAACATGAACTATGTAAAAGGATATTAAGGCTTGAGTAGGAGACTGATGACTTAAGGCAGGAAAATTCTATCCTCAAGCGTAAGCTAAGGAAGAAGCCTACTACATCAAGAACTCCATCACCACCACCTCCGAAGAAAGAGACATAAATACATGGGTATGGGCACTCTCCTTGGCAACTGCCAAGCTTGGGGGAGGTGCCCCGACATCGTATCACCATCACACTTTTATCTTTATCGTTTTTCTTAGTTTGATCCTTTTGTTTATATCTTGATCTAGTAGAATAAAGTTTTTTAGTATGATCTAGCTTTGAGTTTTGTTTCGATCTCTATCTATGTAATCGTGTCCGTGAGTTATATATAATAAAGAGTAGTTTTGAGTTGAGGGCTTTGGTTTCTTGCTATGATCTTGAGGGAAATAAATAAAAGAAAGGAATAAAAAGAAATAAAAAGATCATATATTGATATTATGGAGAGTAATTACTTCACATATAAAGAGTATGATGAATAAAAGTTATTGAAAGTTGACAAACATAGTTTTGGTCATTGTTGCAATTAATAGGAAGTAATAAAGAAAGAGAGGTTTCACATATAAATATGCTATCTTGGACATCTTTTATAATTGTGAGCACTCAATAAAATATGACATGCAAAAAAGTTGATGTTGGACAAGGAAGACAACATAATGGTTTATGTTTTCTTATATCCGAATAGAAGTTATATTGTCATGGACCCTTCAACATGTTTAGCTTGCTTTTCCCTCTCATGCTAGCCAAATTCTTTGCACCAAGTAGAGATACAACTTGTGCTTCCAAACATCTCTTAAACCAGTCTTGCCATGAGAGTCCACTATACCTACCCATGGATTGAGTAAGATCTTTCAAGTAAGTTGTCATTGGTGCAAGCAATAAAAATTGCTCTCTAAATATGTATAATCTATTAGTGTGAAGAAAATAAGCTTTATATGAACTTGTGATATGGAAGAAATAAAAGCGACAGACTGCATAATAAAGTTCTTTATCACAAGCGGCAATATAAAGTGACATTCTTTTGCATTAAGATTTTGTGCATCCAACCTTACAAGCGCATGACAACCTCTGCTTCCCTCTGCGAAGGGCCTATCTTTTACTTTTACCTTCTACCCTTATACAAGAGTCATGGTGATCTTCACCTTCCCTCATGTCCATATTTTATTTTATCGACACCTCTATCTCTAAACATGTGGACATATTTTTCGATTTCGGCTTTCGCTTCAGAACAAGCAAGGTCTAAGCTTGGGGGAGTTGATACGTCCATTTTGCATCATGCGTTTATATTGATATTTATTGCATTATGGGCTGCTATTACACATTATATCACAACACTTATGCCTTTTCTCTCTTATTTTACAAGGTTTACATGAAGAGGGAGAATGTTGACAGCTGGAATTTTGGACTAGAAAAGGAGCAAATATTATAGACCTATTCTGCACAACTCCAAAACTCCTGAAACTTCACAGAGAATTGTTTTGGAATATATAAAAAATATTGGGCGAAGAAAGCACCAGAGGGGGCCCACCTTCCATCCACAAGTGTAACACTCAGATAATTAAGCTACAGTAACCCCTGTGTTAATGATGCCATGTCACCATGATTACTGTTGTTAATCTCACATTAATGCAAAACCGGTTCGGAATTCAAATTTAACATAAATTAAGATAAATCATTTGTTCAAAAAATAAAAATAAAATGTTGAAAATATTCTATAAATTTCACCTGGTCATTGTCATGTTGAACCCAACATTATTTCACCCACCAATTAATTCCTAGGAAAATAATAAATGGTCCATCAGCAATTAAAATGACCTTTTCAAAATAAACAATTATTTATTTAATTCACATTGCCTCCAAAGATTTGTGAGCATCATCATAACATGACATTGCATTTATGTGCTAGGTTTCATATGTTACTAAAATTATTTAGTGCCTCAAATAAATAGGAGACAGTGATAGAAAATGAAACAAAACAAAGAAAAGAAGTAGAAGAAGAAAAGGGTCCAAGTGGGACTAGAAGGCCTGGCCCACTTGGGTTACCTTCAACCTGTAGCAGGGGTTTCGTGGAACACATCCACCTACGACATGGCGCCATGGCGCACATCCATGACTCCCCCTCGTCGTACACAGCCCCGACGCCCCCTCCCCACAAACCCTAGCTCCCCCGCTTGCCTCGTTTTCCCCTTCCCCGAGCCGCTCCTCTTCTCCCCTCGCTGCACCGAGCTGCCGGTGCCATGGTTGCCGTCGTACATGTGCCCTCCGTCGTCCCCGCGCTGTAGGGAGGTGCCCAGCCGCTCCATCGGCTCCCCTTCATCGTCTACACCCACGGGATCAAGCCCGGAGCCGCCCCATCATTGTTGTCGTCCTCGTCTTCATCGGCGGTCGCCACCGATGCCTCGTCACGGATCCACGCTCCGGCACGCCCCGACCCATCCGAGCTCGTTGTCAACCCTCGCTTGGTGAGCAACGCTGATTCCCCTTGTCCCCCCTCTGTTAATCATGTCGTAGCGCCGTCCCTACGATTCGGTCACCGTGCCCGAAGCTCTCTGAAGCCCGCGTCGAGCCTTACCCGCGCACGCTCCCGCGCCCCTGGCCGTCCCCTTCGAGCCCACTACTTGAGGTCGCGCCCTGCTCCTCCCTTCCCCGATGCGTCTGCTGCCTGCTGCTTCTGCTGCCGCCGTTGCTTCTACTGCCCTGCATCGCGCGCGCACACGCTTGCGCACACACGTGCTCCTTGGCTGCCCGCCTGCAGCACCGCCGTGCGCTCGCCATCGCCACGACCGGCGCGCCCGCTCCCGCTGCCCCGTTCCCCCACTCTCCTCCCGCTGTTTCTGCCCGTTGCAGCCACGCTCGTCGTTCCCCGCCGCCATGCTCTGCTCATGCTGCTGCTTGCTGCCCGGAGCCACCGAACCCGCCTCCAGCCCACCTGCGGCCGCGCCACCAAGCCCGCCCCCGCCTGGCAACGCTACTGTGCCCGGCCTGCTGCTGCCCCGCGCCCGCACGCGGTCGCCTGCTGTCACTGCTGCCTTCAGCGGTCGTGCTCGTTTGCCACGGCCGCTGCTCGGCGCCCGCCGTCGTAGCTCACGGCCCCGCCTCTCCGCCATCCGCCAGAGCCACCACCGCACCTGGCCGTAGGCCACCTCCCCTTCGCCGACCCGCCTCGCCATGGCTACGGCCTCGCCCTACGCCTAGGCGGGTTCGACCTCCATGGGCGCCCGCCCCGCTTGGCCACTTGGGCCCATGACAGGTAGGGCCCGGCCCCCTGTTAAAAGGAAAAGAAATAACAAAAGATTTAAATATATATATATATATGATAATATATAATTAATTAATTAACTTAATTAATTAGGTTTAGTTAAACTATTTAAAATTTATTAGCCTAATAACCTAGTTAGACTAAATTAACTAGTTAGTTAATGTAACATTTAATGACAGGGGGGCCCCACCCCTGTTGACCAGTCAAACATTGACTGGTCAACTAGGACCCCCTGGCCCACCTGTTAGCCTCTGTTACACTTCTGTGTACGCATAGCTGGGTGCACCTAGCATTTAGCTATTTAATTTCGAATTAATAATGATTCCAGAATATTGCTAAAACTTGGAAAAATCATAATAAATAAACTGTAGCTTGGATGAAAAAGTTTTATACAGCTCAGATTGACGAGACGAATCCGAATACGCTCCCCGTTCGTCTGCCACACGTCCCTAGCATAGCGAACCTGCAACCTTCCCCCTCTTGTCCATCTGTCTGAAAATGCAAAACACCGGGAATACTTTCCCGGATGTTTCCCCCCTTCGCCTGTATCGCCTACTACTGCGTTAGGTCACCCCTAGCATCACGTATTGCCATGTTATGCTTTTTGTTGCTTTGATTGCTCTATTATTTATTTGTGTTCCCCCTCCGTTACTTGTTTCTAGTAGACCTCGAGACCGCCACCGATACCCCCGTGATCGACTACATCGATGACAACCCCTCCTTCTTGCCAGAGCAACCAGGCAAGCCAACCCCCCTTGTTCATACCAATATCGCCTACTCGTTCCCTCTACTGCTTGCATTAGAGTAGTGTTACTGTTTCATCGATTTGATCCTATACTGCTGCATAGCCTGTCCTTGTTACTTTTGTTGTTACCTTTACCTACAATCCTAAATGCTTAGTATATGTTGCTAGATTATCATCAGTGGCCTTACACTCTTGTCCGTCTTCCATGCTATACTACTGGGCCATGATCACTTCAGGAGGTGATCACAGGTATATTATACTTTCACATACTTATGTTACTGTGCGGAGATGGGGGTGAAGGGGTAGGTGGTTCCATCTAGGTAGTGATGGGCCTGGGTTCCCGACAGCCCCCTGATGGTTACTTTGTGGCGGAGCAACAGGGCAGGTTGCGACCACCTAGGAGACAGGTGGGCCTGGTCCCTGGTCGGCGTTCGCGGATACTTCTAATAACACGCTTAATGAGATCTGCATATTTGATATGAGTTTGGCCACTGGTCCATACACACTAACCAACTACGCGGGAATAGTTATGGGCACTCGACGTCGTGGTATCAGCCGAAGCCTTCTTGACATCAGCGACTGAGCGGCATGCGCCTGATTGGACTGGAATGCCTCCTCTTGTATTAGGGAGGCTAGGTTTGCTTACCAGCCGCATATGCAACATGCAGGTGTGGGCGATGGGCCCAGACCCCTGCACGCATAGGATTTAGACCGGTGTGCTGACCTCTCTATTGCGCCTAGGTAGGGCTGCGACATGTTGATCTTCTGAGGCCGGGTATGACCCAGGAAAGTGTGCCCAGACAGAGGGATTAAGCGTGTTGGGTAATATGGTGCAACCCAGCAGGGAAGTTTATCTATTCGAATAGCCGTGTCCCTCGGTAAAAGGACGACCCAGAGTTGTATTCTGACCTTATGACAACTAGAACTGGATACTTAATAAAACACACCCTTTCAAGTGCCAGATACAACCTGGTGATCGCTCTCTTATAGGGCGACGAGGAGAGGATCTCCGGGTAGGATTATGCTATGCGATGTTACTTGTTGCTGCACTTGCTACTCTCTTCTACATGCTTCAAGATGGAGGTTGCCAAAAGCGTAATCATCGGTAGGAGTAGCTATCCCCCTCTTATTCTGGCATTCTGCAGTTCAGTCCACAGATACTACCCATTTCATTGATACCAATGCATATGTAGTGTAGATCCTCGCTTGCGAGTACTTTGGATGAGTACTCACGGTTGCTTTGCTCCCCATTTCCCCCTTTCCATTCTTCTTGGATATTGCAACCAGATGCTGGAGCCCAGGAGCCAGACGCCACCATCAACGACGACTCCTTCTACACTGAGGGTGCCTACTAATACATGTAGGCCGACGACGACCAAGAGTAGTTTAGGAGGTCCCAGGCAGGAGGCCTTGCCTTTTTGATCATTGCTAGTTTTGTGCTAGCCTTCTTAAGGCAAACTTGTTTAACTTATGTTTATACTCAGATATTATTGCTTCCACTGACTCTTGTGTATTCGAGCTTATGTATTCGAGCCCTCGAGGCCCCTGGCTTGTAATATAAAGCTTGTATTGTTTTAATTTGTGTCTAGAGTTGTGTTGTGGTATCTTCCCGTGAGTCCTTGATCTTGACCGTACACATTTGCGTGTATGATTAGTGTACGATTGAATCGAGGACGTCACAACAAGGGTGGAGGGCGCTCCCTACCCCCTAGGCGCGTCCCCCTGTCTTGTGGGCCACCTGGCAGGCCCTCGACATCCATCTTCTGCTATATGGTGTATTTTGACTTGGAAAAAATTAGAAGGAAGCTTTTGGGATGAAGTGCCGCCGTCTCGAGGCGGAACTTGGGCAGAACGAATCTAGGGCTCCGGCGGAGCTATTCTGCAGGGGAAACTTCCCTCCGGGAAGGGGAAATCATCGCCATCATCATCAGCAATGATCCTCTCATCAAGAGGCGGTCAATCTCCATCAACATCTTCACCAGCACCATCTCCTCTCAAACCCTAGTTCATCTCTTCTATCCGATCTTTGTCTCAAAACCTCAGATTGGTACCTGTGGGTTGCTAGTAGTGTTGATTACTCCTTGTAGTTGATGCTAGTTGGTTTATTCGGTGGAAGATCATATGTTCAGATCCTTAATGATAATTAATACTCCTCTGATTATGAACATGAATATGCCTTGTGAGTAGTTATGTTTGTTCCTAAGGACATGGGAGAAGTCTTGTTATAAGTAACCATGTGAATTTGGTATTCGTTCGATATTTTGATGAGATGTATGTTGTCTTTCCTCTAGTGGTGTTATGTGAACGTCGACTACATGACACTTCACCATTATTTGGGCCTAGGGGAAGGCATTGGGAAGTAATAATTAGATGATGGGTTGCTAGAGTGACAGAAGCTTCAACCCTAGTTTATGCGTTGCTTCGTAAGGGGCTGATTTAGATCCATATGTTTCATGCTATGGTTGGATTTATCTTTATTCTTCTTTCATAGTTGCGGATGCTTGCGAGAGGTGTTAATCATAAGTGGGAGGCTTGTCCAAGGAAGGGCAGCACCCAAGCACCGGTCCACCCACATATCAAATTACCAAAGTAACGAATGCGAATCATATGAGCATGATGAAAACTAGCTTGACAGTAATTCCCATGTGTCCTCGGGAGCGCTTTGCTTTATATAAGAGTTCGTTCAGGCTTGCCCTTGCTACAAAAAGGATTGGGCCACCTTGCTGCACCTTGTTTACTTTTGTTACTTGTTACCCGTTACGAATTATTTCATCATACAACTATCTGTCACCGATAATTTTAGTGCTTACAGAGAATACCTTGATGAAAACCGCTTGTCCTTTCCTTCTACTCCTCGTTGGGTCCGACAGTGTTACTTATCAAAAAGACTATGATAGATCCCCTATACTTGTGGGTCATCACTGATCAATGTGAACAATTACTTTGAAATCAACAATATAAGATTTGAATTTATCACAAGCAAACACAACTGTTAAAAATTCTTTTTCAGTAGTAGCATAATTTCTTTGGCACTGTCTAGAGTTTTACTAGCATAATGGATAACATTTAATTTCTTACCAACTCTTTGCCCTAGAACATCACCAACATCATAATCACTAGCCTCACACATAATTTCAAAAAGGCAAGCTCCAATCAGGTGGTTGAACAATACACTTGTGCGTGTCGGTCCTAAACAAACGGTTTTTAACCCCTTTCCACGACGGCATTTGGAACCGTTGCCAAGTGAGTGTGGGCGGTCGGGGAGTCCTTCCAACACGACCCAGAAACCGTCGGGGATAGGGCCCCTACAGTACTCCAACTCGTTTCTGCTTGCATTGCCATCACAGTCGGTATTCTGCGGTGCTACGTTTACGATGTGCGACCCATCACAAACGGCTCACTATTATAGAACGTGTACGTTGCACGGCCCATCACAAACGGTTCACTATTAAGAAGATTAGCTAATTGTCGTACCAGTGTCGGACATGATTATGAAACGTCGGACCGTCGTAACATCGTCATACATGACAACTATCGCACACGCTATTCTGTGGTCCAACGTTTACGATGCATACTTCATCACAAACAGTTCATGGTTGCGAATCGTATATGATAAGGCAACTAACACAAACGTTTAGTTTGCCCGCACCGTTTGTGATATTGTCTGAAACTGCACACGCTTTGGAAGCGGCAACTATGTGCATGCTTGCACGCATTTCCTCTCTGTGAACCGTCTCGGATTATGGTGTATATCGCAAACGTTTGTGTTTTACCAACCGTGTGTGCCGTAACAACCCAGAAAGCATAATTTCACCATAGTTTAATTGCTGTTATTTCAAATTGTACCGGATTTGAATTTGAATGTATGCTACAGCTTTGTTCATATCAACCAGGTTCAAACAACCATTGCATTATTCGATTCATAGGTACATATGTTCAAGAATTACATAAGAACCAAATAAAGAATGATGAACCACAGTTGTATACTTGTACTATTAAAGACGGTAAAGAAAGAAGCGAAATATATTCCGGTTGCTGAACAAGGTGAAGCGGAATTCCCATATTGTGCCCTCCTCCATGCAGAAGGAACGCACGACTCTAGTCCAACCCCTTGTGATGGCCGATCGCCCATCCTTCACGGTCTTCATGAAAACATCTAGATAATCATCGTGTTCTGGTAGAAATACTTTAACCTTTGCATGCCCACCAATCATGTAGTTTGAGAGGTAATCTTGAGTAAACTGCTTTGGCAACCACTGCAAAGGAAAAAGATTCAGACATTGTCATCTAACACAACTCATTATGGACAGTAAAAAGAAGGCTGCAGAGTTCTTACTTACCATCCTACAGTTCGCTGTTGTCTCGGATAAAGTGTAAACAAATAGTTTAATTGCCATCTTTGGACCCATTTTACTAACAATCTTTATCAGCTTCCTCACTTGATGATGGTTCATCGATATCTCATTGCCCCATACGTAAGAAGGGTCAAAGCGCAGATCTTTACCAATGACATATGTACCTAAAAGCACCAAGTTAACATTAGAAGCTAAACAACAATTGCACAACGATGTAGTACAACACTCTTTTATAATATGTATATATACATCCGTATGTGGTAGTCCATTTGAAATCTTTAAAAAGACAAATATTTAGGAACGGAGGGAGTATCTTATAACATCCAATATACTCACATATTAGATGAATTAACATCTTATATTATGGGCCGGAAGGAGTTTAGTGCATTCTCACAAATTATTGGCTGATTAACTGTTGCTGTATCTAGGGGTTACAGTTAGTTTGAGCTAGTTCGGGCTCAAATAGCCCTAAAGTATATCTAAACATGAGGGCTAGTTTGAGCTAGTTGCATCTATAACCCACACAAAAAAACTATGCAACCCAAGAGGTGCTAATTGGAACTAGTTCCCCTAGTGCATTTATTGTCAATCTAACCCTGCCATCCAAACAACTCTTTGGATGGAGTTAGTTCAGGGTTAGCAATGAGCTAGAAACTAACTCTAACCTCTAGCTAAGTTGAGTATCCAAACAGGGCTGTGTTGTTGTTGTTGTTGTTGTTACTGCTGCTCTTCTATGTATATCTAGACATCATTAGAACATTAATGTAACACTCTTCCTTGTTGCCATGTAGCCTAGGATTGCATATTTAGACATTAAGTACAGTGCATGTTGCTATGTAGCCTTAGATATATTACATATGGCCCTAGTTAACCTAACGATAAATGGGTTGCGGATATATTTAGTTAAAAGTCCGATTCACCGATTAGTCCCTTATCAGCCGCCGGCCTATATGGTACCAGCTACCGATATCCTGAACAGTGAGCAGATATATGCCATGGGATGAAACTAACCTCAATGGAAAACAGCAGTCGTTCCCAAAATTTTCCTGTGTAGGTACATCGAGAAGCATGTTAAGCACAACAGTTCATGCTTACACAGATAGAAGATAATGTTGTGAATAACTGGAATAAACAAGGCATACTACGAACAACCAAATATAGCATTTGAAACTGGACATATGCTAACTACAAACAACCGAACAATCAAAAAACTTTAAAAGAGGCATATGCTAGCTACAATAGGCTTAACAACAAGCAAATATATTCATTCCTATCGGTATGTTTAAAACTGGATTGATGAAATGTACTGCACAGTATATAATTGCACATATAGAGCATCACATCATGAACAACTGAAATAAACAAGGCATACTACAAACAACCAGATATAGCAATTAAAACTGGACATATTCTCACTACACTACAAAAGGGACTCGACAAAACAAATCATGGGTTTCCCCCTGTGAAGAGGCACGGCACAACAAATCATGGGTTTCCTCACTTGTCATAGATGGGCTCGTTCCTGTGTGAAGAGCACGGACCCTGGGTGCGCTCCATGTTGTCGCAGATGGGCTCCTTCCCCTTGGAAGAGCACGGTTGTAGGGTGCCCCCCTGATGTCGCAGACGGGCGCTTTCCCCTTGGAACATCAGATGGGCTCTTTCCCCTTGGAAGAGCCGGAGAGGGTGCCCTCCTCATGGTCATCATCGATGAGGTCTGACTTGGAAGCTGTGGCTCCCAAGCTAGTGTGTCAGAATGTGTCCTTTAGAAATGACAAAAGGGGCTCGATGGCGATGTAGAATGGCAAATTGTTGACAACGAGCGAGAGGAGATCAACGGCGGGGCCATGGATGAGATCGATGATGGTTGAACCCGAGGGGTTGGGGTGGGCCACTTAATCTATGACATAGCCCGCCTCAGGCCGTCGCTGTCGATGACCTCAATGTCGTAGCCGGCGGACGGGACATGCCAGCATACTCTAGCCCGCTGCTTGAGTGCCTGCCGCTAGTAATGGTCGCCAGCTTCCTCGGCGACATTGGGCGAAGAGACCGCTATACACCTTTTTTGGGCCAGTCGCTCCTCGAGCTCCACGGGAAGCGTAGCTGGGCTTAGGCTGTGACGCTCTGGAGTGGGGAATGGGGATGGGGATGGGGATCTGTGGGAAAGGGGGCGTTTGGCAGGCGTCATGTAAGAAACTCAGGGAGGCCTGGGTATGGAGATCGGTGGGTAAGCTGCACGGGCAAACCGGTAGATGTTGACAATGGAGGCCTTGTGACGGGGACCTTGCTAGGGTTTCGAGTGAGGGAGGGTGTGTGTGTGTGTGTGTGCGCGCGCACGCCCGAGGAGGTGTGTGTGTGTGGAGGGGGGTGGGTGTTTGAGGAAATGACGTGGGTACTAAAAACTTTACTATGCGGGAGTCAAACGTGGGATTGAAATGCCGGGCTATTGAAAATTTTGATGATAGTGCATCGCACACGGTCTGGAGATAACAACCATGTGTTATGAAACAGAAAAACCCTCGAGGCGGGAAAATATTTTCTAGGGATGCAGGCGGGATTGGGAACAAGAAACGTCGCACACGGTCTGGAGATAACAACCGTCACTACAAAAAAAAGACACATTCGTGACATTTTGGGCCGAACGAAAAAGAAATATGTCATACTTACGACACTTCTGTGACAATAATTGTGACAGAACCCGGTATCATCATAGATGTGGTGGGGTCCTACATCTATGACAAAAAATCATGACAGAAAATGGGCTTTTCGTCTTGGGCGGGCCGGAGACGCAGTTGCATGACATTCTTTGGGCCATCCATGACGGAAAAAACCGTGGTAGAAGCGAGGGTGAGGAAAATATCGGGAGTTCCCGGTTACGGTGGCTGGTCGAGGGCCCAGCGATGCGCGTTTCTCTCATATGTACGCGCGTGTGTGCGAGGCGTCGCGCTCTAACTGAACCCAAGCGAGGCATTGGGCTCTAACTGAACCCGATCGATTGCACTGCAGGCTACGCGTTACTGAACCCGAGCGATCGATCGATGGCTGTTAACTGAACCCAATCGAGCGATTCCTTCGCTACTGCTGCTAATTGAAGCCGATCAATGTTGCCTCTGGATGAAAAGTGAGTGTTGTTGGGGGGGGGGTTGGATGAACAGTTCCCGGTGGGGGTTGGATGAACAGGAACCCGTGGTAGTAGAGGTCGTTGTTGCTAGATGAACAGTACCCCGATCGATCGAGCTAGTGGATGAACAGGACCCCGTGGAGGGCTGGATGAACAGGACCCCGTGAAGGGCTGGTTGAACAGTAGCCGGTGGAGGGCTGGTTGAACAGTAGCCGGTGGAGGGCTGGATGAATAGTAGCCTATGGAGGGGTGGTTGAACAAGACCCCATGGAGAGGGCTGGTTGAACAGTAGCCGGTGGAGGCTGGATGAACAGGAGCCCGAGGATGAACAGTCACAGGTGGAGACTAGAGCAGGTCGACGATGGATGTATAGTAGCCCATGGAGGCTTGAGGAGGTCGACGGTGGAGATGAACAGTATCCCGTGCAGTCCCGTTTTGCGGTACGCCACACCCCTCCCGATGAACAGGACCCCCGTTTCGACCGTAGCGCTCCAAGACAAGTCCGTTTCCTCTGTTTTGCGGTACGCCACACCCCTCCCGATCAACAGGACCCCGTTTTGACCGTAGGAGGTCCAAGAGAAGTCTGTTTCCTCCATTTTGCGGTATGCCAGACCCATCCCGATAAACAGGATCCTGTTTCCACCATGGCCGGTCGAACACAAGGCCGTTTCCTTCGTTCTGCGGTACGCCAGGCCTCGTTTCCTTCTCCTGTTCCGTCCAAGCCGGTTGGCTCCCGATGAACAGCACGCGTTCCGTTGCCTCCCGATGAACAAGACGCATTCTGTTGCCTCTCCATGAACAAGATGCATTCCGTTGCCTCCCCATGAACACGATGATGGTGCAGCTTCTCCGTTCCGACCCAGCCATGTACACGAGCCCTGGCTATACGTATGCACGAGTAGGCATTC
Organism: Triticum aestivum; assembly: GCF_018294505.1. Taxonomy (NCBI): domain Eukaryota; kingdom Viridiplantae; phylum Streptophyta; class Magnoliopsida; order Poales; family Poaceae; genus Triticum; species Triticum aestivum. The sequence continues at coordinate 400,622,538 of NC_057806.1, read as the reverse complement.
GAGACCCCACCCGTATGTATGTACATGGCCGTATTTTCTTTCTTGCACCCTGGCCGTTGTACATACGTGTACATGCTACGTGCGCGCCTCTACTACGACACAATTTATTTCATAATTTTTGGAGTAACAGAAGTATGGTTGGTGTTCAGATCATTATAGACGGTTCTGTTTCTGACAGATTCTGTTTTCATTGCATAGTTTGCTTGTTTTCTAGTTTCTATGGCTTATATTTCTCAATATAAATTCTATAAATGATATGGTACAATAGGCATTGTATGAGAACAATTATGAACCTTACCAAAGTGAATGGTTTACTCTTTATCATACTAACCTATCTCACGAAGTTCCGTTAAGTTTTGTGTAATTGAAGTTTTCAAGCTTTGGGTGAGATATTGATATGAGGAGAATAAGGAGTGGAAAGACCCTAATCTTGGGGATGCCCAAGGAACCCCAAGGTAATATTCAAGGAAGACTCAAGCGCCTAAGCTTGGGGATACCCCAGAAGGCATCCCCTCTTTCGTCCTCAAAACTATTGGTATACCTTACTCGGAGCTATATTTTTATTCGTCACACGATATGTGTTTTGCTTGGAGCATATTTCCAATTTTACTTTCTGTTTGAATAAAATCATTGTATCTGAACTCTTGAATGAAAAAGAATCCTCCCATGGATATTTAATTATTTGACTACTCAGTATTCTTCACTTATATCTTTTTGGAGTAGTTTGTCATTTACTGACGTGCTTCACATATATCCTATGAGTAAATGGTTGAATGAATTGAATATCATAAATGTGAATTTATATACGTTTCATATGCTTACTACATGGGGAGTAGTGACTTCACACATAATAAGTATAGGTAGTAAACTTATTGGAAGTTAGCAAATGCAAAATTGGTCACTTGAACAATTCATGAAAGAATATTGAAGGAAGATAGATTTCACGTATAAATATACTATCTTGGACATCTTTTGCAATTGTGAGCACTCATTAAAATATGACATGCTAAAAGGTTGATGTTGGCCAAGGAAGACAACTTAATGAGTTATGTTTTCCTATATCTGAAATGTTATATTGTCTTGGATCATCCAACATGTTGAGCTTGCCTTTCCCTCTCATGCTAGCCAAATTCTTTGCACCAAGTAGATATACTACTTGTGCTTCCAAACATTCCTTAAACCGGTTTTGCCATGAGAGTCCACCATACCTACCAATGGATTGAGTAAGATCCTTCAAGTAGGTTGTCATCGGTGCATGCAATAAAAATTGCTCTCTAAATATGTATGATCTATTAGTGCAAAAAAATAAGCTTTATATGAACTTGTGATAGTGAAGAAATAAAAGCGACAGACTGCATATAAAGGTCTTTATCACAAGAGGCAATGTAAAGTGATGTTCTTTTGCATTAAGATTTTGTGCATTCAACCATAAAAGCGCATGACAACCTCTGCTTCCCTCTGCGAAGGGACTATCTTTTACTTTTAGTTTCTACCCTTATAGAAGAGTCATGGTGATCATCACCTTTCCTTTTTACACTTTTTCCTTTGGCAAGCACTTCGTGTTGGAGCGATCCGGATATATATATATATATATATATATATATATATATATATATATATATATATATCCACTTGGATGTAGGTTTCCATAAATTATTATTGTTGACATTACCCTTGAGGTAAAAGGTTGGGAGGCGAAACTATAAGCCCCTATCTTTCTATGTGTCCGATTAAAAATTTGAACCCATAAATATCACGTGAGTGTTAGCAATTGTGAAAGATTAAATGATAGTTGAGTATGTGGAGTTTGCTGAACCAAAGCTCTTACATAGACCCTTCCCGAAAATAAGATGAATTGCAATTGTTTGATGACCATGAGCATGGTTTGTTAGTTTTCAAGAAAGTTTATGATCTATAGTTTAACATGTGAATAGCTTGTTACTTGATCATGAGAAGTTTTATGAGTTGAGCTACTGTTATGATATATAATGATGCTAGAAAAAGTGATGGAAAGTATCATTTATCAAACTTAAGCACTTGCTAGCATTCACACTTCATAAATTATTTCTTTTATCATTTACCTACTCGAGGACGAGCAGGAATTAAGCTTGGGGATGCTGATACGTCTCCAACGTATCTATAATTTATGAAGTATTCATGCCAAGTTTACAATAGTTTTATATGATTTTGGTATGATTTGATTAGAACTAACCCAGACTGACGCTGTTTTCAACAGAACTACCGTGGTGTTGTTTTTGTGCAAAAATAAAAGTTCTCGGAATGCGATGAAAATCAACACAGAATTTTTGTGGAACATATAAAAAATACTGGAACAAAAATCTACCGGAGGGGAGTCCCGTGGGCCCCACAAGGGTGGGGGGCATGCCCACCCCCCTGGGGCGCGCCCCTGTGCATCGTGGACTTCCCGTGTGTCGGATTTCGGGTTCCGGCAAAACCCTTGAGGTTCGAACACTGGGGTGCCCACGAAGATCTCTCCCTCACTGATCACGCCCTCGAACACTTTGCGATCTCTAGACTAAGCGCTCGAACTCACAGAACACAAGACACAAGATTTATACTAGTTCGGGCCACCTTTGTGGTGTAATACCCTACTCCAGTGTGGTAGTGGTGGATTGCCTCTTGGGCTGAGGATGGACAGTACAAGGGGAAGAACAGCCTCCTGAGGAGAGGTGTTCTTGTGCCTGGTGGGTGTGTGGATGGATCGATGCGTGAGGCTCTGATACGTCTCCAACGTATCTATAATTTTTGATTATTCCATGCTATATTATATACTGTTTTGGACATTATTGGGCTTTATTATACACTTTTATATTATTTTTGGGACTAACCTATTAACCGGAGGCCCATCCCACAATTGTTGTTTTTTTGCCTATTTCAGAGTTTCGCAGAAAAAGAATATCAAACGGAGTCCAAACGGAATGAAACTTTCGGGAACGTGATTTTTGGAACGAATGTGATCCAGAGGACTTGGACCCTACGTCAAGACATCAACCAGGAGGCCACGAGGTAGGGGGCGCGCCTACCCCCTGGGTGCACCCTCCACCCTCATGGGCCCCCTGTTGCTGCACCGACGTACTCCTTTCTCCTATATATACCTACGTACCCCCAAACTACCAGATACGGAGCCAAAACCCTAATTCCACTGCCGTAAGTTTCTGTATCCACGAGATCCCATCTTGGGGTCTTTTTCGGAGCACTGCCGGAGGGGGCATCGATCACGGAGGGCTTCTACATCAACAGCATATCCCCTCTGATGAAGTGTGAGTAGTTTACTTCAGACCTTCGGGTCCATAGTTATTAGCTAGATGGCTTCTTCTCTCTTTTTGGATCTCAATACAAAGTTCTCCCCCTCTCTTGTGGAGATCTATTCGATGTAATCTTCTTTTGCGGTGTGTTTGTTGAGACCGATGAATTGTGGGTTTATGATCAAGTTTATCTATGAACAATATTTGAATCTTCTCTGAATTCTTTTATGTATGATTGGTTATCTTTGCAAGTCTCTTCGAATTATCAACTTGGTTTGGCCTACTAGATTGATCTTTCTTGCAATGGGAGAAGTGCTTAGCTTTGGGTTCAATCTTGCGGTGTCCTTTCCCAGTGACAGTAGGGGCAGGAAGGCACGTATTGTATTGTTGCCATCGAGGATAACAAGATGGGGTTTATATCATATTGCATGAGTTTATCCCTCTACATCATGTCATCTTGCTTAAAGCGTTACTCTGTTCTCTTGAACTTAATACTCTAGATGCATGCTGGATAGCGGTCAATGTGTGGAGTAATAGTAGTAGATGCAGGCAGGAGTCGGTCTACTTGTCTCGAACGCGATGCCTATATACATGATCATACCTATATATTCTCATAACTATGCTCAATTCTGTCAATTGCTCAACAGTAATTTGTTCACCCACCGTAAATACTTATGCTCTTGAGAGAAGCCACTAGTGAAACCTATGGCCCCCGGGTCTATCTTCCATCATATCAATCTTCCAATACTTAGTTATTTTTATTGCTTTTTATTTTACTTTTCATCTTTATCATAAAAATACCAAAAATATTATCTTATCATATCTATCAGATCTCACTCTCGTAAGTGACCGTGTAGGGATTGACAACCCCTTATCGCATTGGTTGCGAGGATTTATTTGTTTGTGTAGGTGCGAGGGACTCGTGCGTGGCCTCCTACTGGATTGATACCTTGGTTCTCAAAAACTAAGGGAAATACTTACGCTACTTTGCTGCATCACCCTTTCCTCTTCAAGGGAAAATCAACGCAGTGCTCAAGAGGTAGCAAGATGGATTTGTGGCGCTGTTGCCGGGGAGGTCTACGCAAAAGTCAACATACCAAGTACCCATCACAAACCCTTATCTCCCGCATTACATTATTTGCCATTTGCCTCTCGTTTTCCTCTCCCCCACTTCACCCTTGCCGTTTTATTCGCCCTCTCTCTCTATCCTCCCTCTCTTTCTATATTTGCCTCTTTTTGCCAGTTTCTTGTTTGCTTGTGTGTTGGATTGCTTGCTTGTCACGATGGCTCAAGATAATACTAAATTGTGTGACTTTACCAATACCAACAACAATGATTTCCTTAGCACTCCGATTGCTCCTCTTACCGATGCTAAATCTTGTGAAATTAATGCTGCTTTGCTGAATCTTGTCATGAAAGATCCGTTTTCCGGCCTTCCTAGTGAAGATGCCGCTACCCATCTAAACAACTTTGTTGATTTGTGTGATTTGGGTGCTAGTGTTTCCACGATTCCAAAGACTTTGTGTGATTTGCTAGGTTTTCGTGATTTTGATGATTGCTCTTTAAACTTGCACCTTGCGGATTCCACTATTAAGAAACCTATGGGAAGAATTAATGTTGTTATTATTGTTCCAAATAGGAACTATGTGCGCGTAGATTTTATTGTTCTTGACATAGATTGCAATCCTTCATGTCCTATTATTCTTGGTAGACCTTTCCTTAGAACGATTGGTGCAATTATTGATATGAAGGAAGGGAATATTAGATTCCAATTTCCGTTAAGGAAAGGCATGGAGCAATTCCCTAGAAATAAAATTAAATTACCTTATGAATCTATTATGAGAGCCACTTATGGATTGCCTACCAAAGATGGCAATACCTAGATCTATCCTTGCTTTTATGCCTAGCTAGGGGCGTTAAATGATAGCGCTTGTTGGGAGGCAAGCCAATTTTATTTTTATTCCTTGCTTTTTGCTCCTGTTTAGTAATAAATAATTTATCTAGCCTCTGTTTTGGTTGTTTTTTGTGTTTAATTAGTGTTTGTGCCAAGTAGAACCGTTGGGAAGACTTGGGGAAAGTCTTTTTAATCTTGCTGTAAAAACAGAAACTTTAGCGCTCACGAGAATTGATGCCATTTTTATTTGGAAAGTGATATTTAGTTAATTATTTTTTCATATGATTAATAGAGAAATTACTCACGTCCATCAATTTATTTTAGAATTTTTGGGGTTCCAGATCCTGCGTTAGCTACAGATTACTACAGACTGTTCTGTTTTTGACAGATTCTGTTTTTCGTGTGTTGTTTGCTTATTTTGATGAATCTATGGCTAGTAAAATAGTTTATAAACCATAGAGAAGTTGGAATAAAGTAGGTTTAACACCAATATAAATAAATAATGAGTTCATTATAGTAACTTGAAGTGGTGTTTTGTTTTCTTTCGCTAACGGAGCTCACGAGATTTTCTACTTTAAGTTTTGTGTTGCGAAGTTTTCAAGTTTTGTGTGAAAGATTTGATGGATTATGGAACAAGGAGTGGCAAGATCCTAAGCTTGGGGATGCCTATGGAACCCAAAGATAATCTAAGGACACCTAAAAGCCAAAGCTTGGGGATGCCCCGGAAGGCATCCCCTCTTTCGTCTACTTCCATCGGTAACTTTACTTGGAGCTATATTTTTATTCACCACATGATATGTGTTTTGCTTGGAGCATCTTGTATTATTTGAGTCTTTATTTGTTTGTTTCCCACAATAATCCTTGCTGCACACACCTTTTTGAAAGAGACACTCATGATTCAGAAATTGTTAGAATACTCTATGTGCTTCACTTATATCTTTTGAGTTATATAGTTTTTGCTCTATTGATTCACTTATATTTTTTAGAGCACGTTGGTAGATTTGTTTTATAGAAACCATTGTTCTCTCATTCTTCACTTAGATTATTTTGTGAGTCCTACAAAACAGCATGGTAATTTTCTTTAATTATTTTAGGCATTCAAGATTAATAATAAAATTTTCTTATGAGTGTGTTGAATACTATGAGAAGTTTGAAACTTGATAATTGTTTTGAGATGTGGAGATGGTGATATTAGAGTCGTGCTAGTTGAGTAGTTGTGAATTTGAGAAATGCTTGTGTTGAAGTTTGTGATTCCCGTAGCATGCACGTATGGTGAACCATTATGTTAAGAAGTCGGAGCATGATGTATTTATTGATTGTCCTCCTTATGAGTGGCAGTCGGGGACGAGCAATGGTCTTTTCCTACCAATCTATCCCCCTAGGAGCATGCGCGTAGTACTTTGCTTCGATAACTAATAGATTTTTGCAATAAGTATGTGAGTTCTTTATGACTAATGTTGAGTCCAAGGATTATACGCACTCTCACCCTTCCACCATTGCTAGCCTCTCTAATACCGCGCACCTTTCACCGGTATCATACACCCACCATATACCTTCCTCAAAATAGCCACCATACCTACCTATCATGGCATTTCCATAGCCATTCCGAGATATATTGCCATGCAACTTTCCACCGTTCCGTTTACTATGACACGCTCCATCATTGTCATATTGCTTTGCATGATCACGTAGTTGACATTTTAGTTGCGGCAAAGCCACCGTTCATAATTCTTTCATATAAGTCACTCATGCATCATTGCTATCCCGGTACACCGCCGGAGGCATTCATATAGAGTCATATTTTGTTCTAGTATCGAGTTGTAATCATTGAGTTGTAAATAAATAGAAGTGTGATGATCATCATTCATAGAGTATTGTCCCAAAAAAGGGAAAATAAATAAAAAGGGGCAATACTACTATCCTTTTTTCCACACTTGTGCTTCAAAGTAGCACCATGATCTTCATAATAGAGAGTCTCCTATGTTATCACTCTCATATACTAGTGGGAATTTTTCATTATAGAACTTGGATTGTATATTCCAATGATGGGCTTCCCTAGGTCTTCATGAGCAAGCAAGTTGGATGCACACCCACTTAGTTTCTTTTTGGTGAGCTTTCATATACTTATAGCTCTAGTGCATCCGTTGCATGGCAATCCCTACTCACTCACATTGATATCTATTGATGGGCATCTCCATAGCCCGTTGATACGTCTAGTTGACGTGAGACTATCTTCTCCCTTTTTTGTCTTCTCCACAACCACCATTCTATTCCACCTATAGTGTTATGTCCATGGCTCACGCTCATGTATTGCGTGAAGATTGAAAAAGTTTGAGAACATTAAAAGTATGAAACAATTGCTTGGCTTGTCATCGGGGTTGTGCATGATTTGAATACTTTGTGTGGTGAAGATGGAGCATAGCCAATCTATATGATTTTGTAAGGATAACTTTCTTTGGCCATGTTATTTTGAAGAGACATAATTGCTTAGTTAGTATGCTTGAAGTATTATTATTTCTATGTCAATATTAAACTTTTGTCTTGAATCTTTCGGATCTAAATATTCATACCACAATTAAGAGAATTACATTGAAATTATGCCAAGTAGCATTCCACATAAAAAATTCTATTTTTATCATTTACCTACTCGAGGACGAGGAGGAATTTAGCTTGGGGATGCTTCATACGTCTCCAACATATCTATAATTTTTGATTGTTCCATGCTATATTATATACTGTTTTGGACATTATTGGGCTTTATTATACACTTTTATATTATTTTTGGGACTAACCTATTAACCGAAGGCCCAGCCTAGAATTGCTATTTTTTGCCTATTTCAGAGTTTCACATAAAAAGAATATCAAATGGAGTCCAAACGGAATGAAACCTTTGGGAACGTGATTTTCGGAACGAACGTGATCCAGAGGACTTGGACCCTATGTCAAGGCATCAACCAGGAGGCCACGAGGTAGGGGGGCGCGCCTACCCCCTAGGCGCGCCCTACACCCTCGTGGGCCCCCTGTTGCTCCACCGACCTACTCCTTCCTCCTATATATACCTACGTACCCCAAACTACCAGATACGGAGCCAAAACCCTAATTCCACCGCCGTAACTTTCTGTATCCACGAGATACCATCTTGGGGCCTTTTCCGAAGCTCCGTCGGAGGGGGCATCGATCACGGAGGGCTTCTACAACAACACCATAGCCCCTTCGATGAAGTGTGAGTAGTTTAATTCAGACCTTCAGGTCCATAGTTATTAGCTAGATGGCTTCTTCTCTCTTTTTGGATCTCAATACAAAGTTCTCCCCCTCTCTTGTGGAGATCTATTCGATGTAATCTTCTTTTGCGGTGTGTTTGTTGAGACTGATGAATTGTGGGTTTATGATCAAGTTTATCTATGAACAATATTTGAATCTTCTCTAAATTCTTTTATGTGTGATTGGTTATCTTTGCAAGTCTCTTCGAATTATCAGTTTGGTTTGGCCTACTAGATTGATCTTTCTTGCAATGGGAGAAGTGCTTAGCTTTGAGTTCAGTCTTGCGGTGTCCTTTCCCCGTGACACTAGGGGCAACAAGGCACGTATTGTATTGTTGCCATCGAGGATAACAAGATGGGGTTTATATCATATTGCATGAGTTTATCCCTCTACATCATGTCATCTTGCCTAAAGTGTTACTCTGTTCTCTTGAACTTAATACTCTAGATGCATGCTGGATAGCGGTCGATGTGTGGAGTAATAGTAGTAGATGCAGGGAGGAGTCGGTCTACTTGTCTCGGACGTGATGCCTATATACATGATCATACCTACATATTGTCATAACTATGCTCAATTCTGTCAATTGCTCAACAGTAATTTGTTCACCCATCGTAAATACTTATGCTCTTGAGAGAAGCCACTAATGAAACCTATGGCCCCCGGGTCTATCTTCCATCATATTAATCTTCCAATACTTAGTTATTTTTATTGCTTTTTATTTTACTTAGCATCTTTATCATAAAAATACCAAAAATATTATCTTATCATATCTATCAGATCTCACTCTCGTAAGTGACCGTGTAGGGATTGACAACCCCTTATCGTGTTGGTTGCGAGGATTTATTTGTTTGTGTAGGTGTGAGGGACTCGTGCGTGGCCTCCTACTGGATTGATACCTTGGTTCTCAAAAAGCTGAGGGAAATACTTACACTACTTTGCTGAATCACCCTTTCCTCTTCAAGGGAAAACCAACGCAGTGCTCAAGAGGTAGCAGGCTCAGCCCCACATGAGATGCCTAGCTATGGTGGTGGCTAGTCCTATTTATAGAGGCCCTGGTCCTCCCAAATATTGAGTAGGAAGGGATGCCACAACGGCCAATTCGAAAGGGGACAGCTAGTACAACTTATCCTGACAAAACTAGTCTTCGCCTGCCAAAGGCTCTGGTGGTGACGCCATCTTGGGCTCCACGGTGACCTCCGTCATGCAGTCCTGCTGGTCTTGGTCTCGTCGCACCGATATGGAAACCTTTGCCTGATACCTCGGAACTCCTCGCCTGCACTTGCCTCCTTAGCACCAAAGAAGAAACAAGGACACTGTGTGCGCTGGCGCCCGCCTGGCGCCCGCTTGGTCTTGGTCGTCATGGCTCACATCATGGGAACCTCGCGAGGTTTGTCTTGCCTTGATCTCTCCGCCCCTCGCGAGCCAGCCTGCTGAGGCCGCTCCTGAGGAGGTCTTGCGTCGTCCGCCTCACGAGGCTTAGCCCCTCGCGAGGGTCTTGCGTCCTTGCTGGTGAAGATGGGCCGTACGGTCCCACTTGCAGGGCCATGCCGTGGGCCGCAGGCAGGCAAGTCTGGGGACCCCCGTTCCCAGAACGCTGACAGTAGCCCCCGGGCCCAAGGCGCACTCGGGATTGGCTTCGGGGCGAAGCCGAAGGGCATGTGCGGAGAGCCGCGGGCCCCAATAGCCCGCGACCTTGGTTGACACGTGGCGGTTGATTGTACGTGGGCGTCTCCGCTTCCCCATGCTGCCTCGGCAACTGCCCGACTTGACGAGTCCCTACTGCATGCAAGGAAAACACCATCATTACCTATGATCATGGGGGGTGCTAGTTGGCCTTCTCCTGCTATAAATGGGGAGGGGGGTAGAGCCCCCGTCGCCCATCTCTTCCCATTCCGCTTGCTTCTCCCCCTTGCTCCATTGCCGGTAGCGACACCAATGGCGCCATCGAGGAGGTTTTCCGCCATGGAGAAGGGGAAGGCCCCCCGCGAGGGGCCCGGCTCTCCGGTGCCCAAGCGTGGATGCGGACGTCCCCGCAAGCACACTGCGACCCCCACCGCGGCACCCCGCAGCCACGGCGGTGCCGCTTCGCGTGGCAGGGGCCGCGCCGGTCGTGGCAGTCCTGTTTGGTGTAGGGAGACGTGCCATGGTCGCGCGGCCTCCCTGGCCACGCTTCCACTCGGCAGAGGTGCTGCCGGAGTTCGTTGTCTCTGGTCGGAGAACCCGGCCGGCAACTGGCTTCAGCTCCCGCGCTTCTTCACCGATGAGCTGCCTGCCTCAGGTCCAAGCGGGCTCTGGCTATAGGCGGACGGCTGTTGTAGTAGGGCGTCCTAGGTCGCGGTTGAGGTCTCCGTCACGGGCAACATAGCCCTGGACCGTGGCTGGCAGACGTTTGCCCGAGCTCGCGGCCTGGGCAGGCGGTGCACCCTCCATTTTAGGTACGACGGTGATGCGACCCTCTTCGTGAGGGTGTTTGGGGAAGATGGTCGCCACGCCGGATGCTTCCCCGAGGTCAACGACGGCGAGGAGGTGCTCGACCTTGGCGACGGTCGTGACGAGGATGAGGGTGAACCCGCCCTTGGGGCCGACCATGTCTCGTCCAGCTATGGTGGCTCTTCCTCTGGCGACAGCTCCAGCCGCGGTGGTTACGACCAGCCACCACGCCGCCGCGCCCGCTTCGAAGGCGACAGTGGGTCGTCCCGTCGCCGCGCCTCCGTCAAGCGCGAGGAGGGGTCTGTCTGAGCTCAGGACGGCGCCAAGAGCCCGTCTTCGCGGATCACTATAGGGGCACGCGCCGCTTTTGTTTTATTCTTCTTTTCCTTCCTACATTGAAAGAGACAAGTATGGGGCCCTGTGGGGGCGCGCAAAAACTATGATTTCCAAATTGCTATGCTATGCGTACCATTCCCGCGTCGCGTTGCATTATTCATGCTTTATATAGGTACGTAAGAAACACTTAGCTTGACGCGCTTGGAGCGGTTCCCGCCACGCGAGGCGCTGGTTTCTCAGTACCTGGTAAAGAGGAACTACAAAAATTTGTCAGAAGATCCGAGCCCTGGTCACCGGTGCCGCTGGCCTTGGCCCGGCGCTTCGTATCACAGTACCCGCGGGGCACGAATTGAGAGAGGTGCGCCAGCTTGTGGGCTCGAATGAGGGAACCTCGCGAAAAAATAGAAGAAGGAAGCTCACAAGGGTGCCCCAGCCCCCTCGCGAGGGACGCGCGAGAGAGTACGGGTCGACCGGAGAAATGAAGGAAAAAACAGAGGCAGAAAACGATAGGACGAGACCAGCAAGAGATACCAGAAAACAAATTCAATTAAAGAGGGGCAAACCAACTTTGGAAAGCAAATGAAAAGCCGCGTCCAGCACCTAGTCTACTCTTCATGTCTTCTCACCAGCGCGGAGCTAAGTGCTGCCACTAAGACGTGGGAGGGAGCTCCCGAGCCCCGAGGGCGGCACTCCTGAGACTCCGGGTTGTGTACATCCCCACTCATTATTATGTGAGAGTGTCATGAGTGGAGACCTTCACAGGCACTGGGCCTTGCTTCACAGGCACTGGGCCTTTCTTCACAGGCGTCGGGCCTTATTCACTGGTGCTGGGCCTTTCTTCATGGGTAGAACTTCCGGAGGTGTTGGATATTCCAAGCATTCTGGATGGGTACCTCGTCCAGCGTCTCCAGGTGCGTGGAGCCAGGCCTGGAGACATGGACAACCTTGAACAGGCCCTCCCACATGCGTGGGAGCTTATGCAACCCTTCCCTGGAGAGCACCCGCCTCAGGACGAGGTCACCCACCTCGAGCGTCCTTGAGCGGACGCTGCGACAGTGGTACCGCCGCAGCGCCTACTGGTATCTTTCCACCCGTAGTGGGGCTTCACGGCGATGCTCCTCCCCAGCACGAGGTCCATCCCCCGCCTAGTGTCCTGCTGCGTTTTGTCGAATGCCAGGACCCATGCGGAGCGCTGTCTGACCTCGTGAGGGAGGATTGCTTCTGCTCCGTAGACAAGGAAGAACGGGGTGTCGCCCGTTGGCTTGGTGGCGGTGGTGCGGATGGACCACAGCACGGACTGGAGCTCGTCGTGCCAGCCCCTGTTGCGGGCCTCGAGCTTCACTACAAAAAAATACACTTCCATGATGATACGTGTTTGTCACAGTAGGTCGCGTTTTTTGTCATGCATGTACATCCATGACGATTTTATGACAGAATCAAGATAGTCACACCTGTGCTGTCATAGAAGTGTTCCATGACATTACCAAAATTATCATCATGAAAGTGTCCACTTCCATGACGATAAATCGCGCGTCATAGAAGTGCTTTCGTCAAGAGTGACCGACACGTGGCATCCACCGTAATGGAACGCCGTTAAGCTATCGGGTCATATTTTGGATCCGATAACCCGTTAACAGCCCTGACCAATGGGAAATTTCCACGTGTAAAATTCTAATTGGCCGAAGGGAACACCTGTCAGCTCGTCAGTGGGCCAGATGTCGCCCGTCCATTGGAGGAGACATGCCTATGATACTGTTCGAACACGAACACGTCATGTGTACCCTCGACGCCGGGGGTGATGCACCGCAGCTCACGTCGAAGGGGACCCGACCGACAGCGCGATACGCAAGACAGTTAGCGGGCGCTTTTGCAGAACCGAAACCCCGCGCACCCGGGAGGGACCCCGTCAGGGATTGCGGCGGCTATGGGCTGCCCTAGGTCGATTCGCTCTCCCCTAGAGCCTCGGGATTCGCAGCTCTCAAACACGAAGAACAGCGAAGAACGAGAGAGAAAAACGATGGAGAGATAAAACATAGATGAAAAAGTAGTATATTGATTTGTTCGATTGTGTGTTGTTCAATCGGCCGTCACCCCTTAGATATATAAGAGGCGGCTGGACTTCCTGTGCAAGTAAAAGGCTTGAATTCACGTCGAAAACCCTAGTCAAATTCGGGTTGGTTTTATCCGAACTTTCCAAAACTGTTCGGTTTAAACTGGCTGCATCTTGTGGGTCTTTTTTGTGGTGGTAAACCATCTCGGATGAAAACGAGGCCAAAAGCAATCTTGGCTGTTTTGACGAGACGAACAACTTTCACGTTGAAGGTTTTTTGATCAGAGGTCATCTTGAGGGTTAAATCGGTCACGCTAAACTGGCTATTCTCTCGCGCTACCCATCAGACATGTGTCTGGTGGAGCGCGCCACATCTCACCTCGTGACAGGGCTGCATTCCGATTGCTCTAACTTTTGCATACGAACTCGGATTTGGACGATCTTTATATCAAAATCGATAATTTCGACGAGACACACAACTTCCGTGTAGGACATTTCTCCATCCAAGATCATTTCAATTAGCTTCTGAGCCCATCTTCAACTTCTCGTCGGCTTGACTATCACAACCTCCATCCCGGCAGGCCTTCCACCCGGGTAAGCTTTCCGCACCAACAAGGTTTCACCCCGGCAAGGTTTTTACATCCGCAAGGGTTCCTCCCTTGCTCGGCAAGGTTTCTACCCCGGCAAGAGTTCCTCCTCGGCAAGGTTTCTCCCTCGGCAAGATTTCACACCGGCAAGCTTCTCCGCCGGCAAGCTTTCCACGCCGGCAAGCTTCTCCGCCGGCAAGCTTTCTACGCTGGCAAGCCCTCACATCGGCAAGGTTTTACCCCGGCAAGGTTTCATTCAGCCGGCAAAGGCCGAATACTTTCTCACTCAGGGCCGGCCCGCGAAGTGTTGCCTCTAACTTTTGCATACGAACCCGGATTCCTGACCATGCCAAAATCTGGTGTCAACACATGCCCCCCTGTTTTTCGGCAAAGCTTGTGTGCCGAAAAATAACTTGTATTGTGTTTGTTCTAAGGACGATGTCAACACTCCATCGGCCATTTATTTTCCTCGGGACGATAATCAGGTATCGGCCACGTTTGTGCTAAGAGCGATAATTATATATCGGCCATTGCCCACTTAGGCTTCTTGCCACACACTTGGGTGGTATTTCTTCAAGTACTTGCCTTTGAGAGCTCGAGGTAATAGTGCCCCTTGTACGGATTCCACCAAATAAGAGTTTCCGGGAACTATTCTTGCAATTCTAAAAGGACCTTCCCAACTTGGAGACCACTTCCCGAATTTTCTGTCTCTTGAACCAATCGGGAGAATTACTTTCCAAACGAGATCGCCAATTGAAAATTCTTCAACTTAACTTTCTTATTGTAAGCCCTTGCTACCCTCAACTTGTCCTTCTCTATGGCCTTCAAAGCAGCCAAATGTTTATCGGCAACCCCATCAATATTGTCCATCATCAAGTTATAAAAGTCTACTATCAATAAATCATTTTGTTTGGCTATTCTCAAAGCATTCAAATTTACTTCCACCGGTAATACAGCCTCTTGACCATATACTAGCTCATATGGAGTCACCTTTGTAGCACCATGCCTTGAAATTCTATGTGCCCACAAAGCTTCAGACAACAACTCATGCCATCTCCTCGGATTATCCTCAATCTTCTTCTTGATGAGCTTGATTAAAATTTTATTGCTAGACTCGGCTTGTCCATTAGCTTGGGCATAATACGGAGAGGAATTGAGCAACTTTATATTATAATATTCGGCAAACTCTCTGACTTGGTGTGACATAAAAGATGAACCTTGATCTGTAGTTAACGTTTGAGGAATACCGAATCTATGAATAATGTGCTTAGTTATGAATTGAATTACCTCTGTATGTGTCATGTTCTTGAGAGGTACTGCTTCAGACCATTTAGTGAAATAATCAGTTGCCACTAATACGAACCGATGCCCTTTTGAGGAAGATGGATGGATTTGTCCAATGAAGTCTAAACCCCAACCTCTGAAAGGCCACAGCTTGATAATAGGATGTAACATAGCAGTAGGAGCCAATTGAATATCACCAAATTTTTGACAAGCTTGACACCCCTTATAATATCTGAAGCAATCATTAATCATAGTCGGCCAATAAAACCCAGCACGTCGCAATAACCATTTCGGGAGCCGACTGATGAGTGCCACAAATGCCTTCATGTACCTCTCCCATAGCAACTCTTGCCTGGTCTTCGTCCAAGCACTTTAGAAGAACATCATCGACTGTTCGGCGATAAAGACCGTCATCTCTCACTGTATACTTGAAAGCCATACGCCGAACAGACCTATCCACCCTTTCACTCGGATTGCAAAAGTAATCAACAATGGGCTTCCTCCAGTCGGTATTGTCACCTGCACTAGATTTTTTGTTAAGGGCCGAATCAGTGGGTTCTGGTTCGGCCTCTCCTAAATTGGCAAGACAAGATGTCGGTCTTTGAGAAATATGAAACATGCCATGATCAACATGATAGCCGGATGCTTGCTATGCCAACTCATTTGCTCTCCAATTGTCATGCCTAGATATATGAGTAATGCTAAAACAATCCAATGTAGAAATTATATCCAAAAATTTATCAAGATAAACATTAAGTGATTCATCCAAACACTGAAAGACTTTGGATACTTGTTGCACAACTAGTAACGAATCACCGTAAGCCTCAATATGTGTAACACCTATAGCAAGTAACATCTCTAGGCCGAATAACAATGCTTCATATTCGGCTTGATTGTTTGTGCAAAAATATTCTAGGCGGCACGAGGCTTCAAAAACAGCACCATGAGGAGATATATAAACAATACCAACACCTTGGCCATTGCTACAAACTGAACCATCAAAGTATAATCTCCATGGCACTACTGAAAGAAGGTTCATATCAATATCATGCTTGTCATTAATCCGATGTTCAACAATGAAATTAGCAACAATTTGGCCTTTCATGGATTTTAGAGATTCATACGCCAAATCATATTCAATCAAAGCATAAGCCCACTTGCCAATTCTACCACTAAGAATTGGCCTATGCAACATGTATTTAATGACATCGGTCTGACAAGCTACTACGCAAGCACTCGGCACTAAATAATGTCTCAATTTTGTGCAAGCATAATGTAAGCATAGACATAATTTTTCAATAAATGTATACCTTGTCGCGGCGTCCAATAAGCGCCTGCTCAAACATGTAATAGCATGCTCTTTTCTTTCGGTTTCTTGAGTCAAAACAGCACCAATAACTCCTTCTTCTACTGCAATGTAAAGTCTGAAGGGTTCCCTATGCTTGGGTGCTTTCATCACCAGAGGAGTGCACAAATAATTCTTGATCGTATCAAATGCTTCTTGCTGTTTTGCCCCCCAAGTGAAATCAACATCATTCTTTAACCGAAGGATAGGAGTAAACGCATCAACCTTCCCTGACAGATTAGCTATGAACCTCCTCAAGTAATTGACCTTGCCAAGGAACTTTTGCATATCTCTCTTGCATGTTGGAGCTTCCACTTTCTGTATTGCCTCTATCTTTTTGGGATCAATCTCTATGCCATCTTCATGGATAATGAAGCCCAAAACCTTACCAGCTGACACACCGAATGCACACTTCAAAGGATTCATCTTTAGTCCATAGTTTTTCATTCTTTCAAAAGCTAAACGCAAATCGGCCAAGTGAGATTCAAAAGCGTCCGATTTGACAACAATATCATCAATATAGACTTCAAGTATGACACCGAGTAAATCATGAAAAATCAAATTCATAGCCCTTTGATATGTGGCGCCAGCATTTTTTAATCCGAATGTCATCACTGTCCACTCGAATAAACCAAGAAAACCAAGGCAACGAAAAGCTGTCTTGGACATGTCCTCTTCGGCCATAAAAATTTGATTGTATCCGGCATTACCATCTAGAAAGCTAATAACTTTATGTCTAGAAGCATCATTAATAAGCATATCGGCTATTGGCATGGGATACTCATCTTTGGGTGTAGCCCTATTCAGATCTCTGAAGTCAATGCACACCCTCAACTTGCCGGATCCTTTCTTTTCCACTGGGACAATGTTAGAAATCCACTCGGCATACCTGCAAGGTCTAATAAAATTAGCTTTAAGCAAACGACCGATCTCTTCCTTGATCCGGTCATATGTTTTTGGATTAAACTTTCTGGCCGATTGTTTATATGGTCTAAAACCAGCCTTTATAGGTAACCGATGCTCCACTAGCTCTCGGCTTAAACCTGGCATCTCATGATATTCCCATGCAAAGCAACAAACATATTCTTTCAATAGCTCGATCAACTTAGCTTTATGATCGACTCTTAAATTTGCATTTACAAATGATGGCCTAGGAGTTGAACCATCTCTTATTTCTATCTCTTCTAATGGATCGGCCGATGTAAAACCTTGTCCTAATTTATCCATATCATCTAACTCTTCTATGGACTCATACATATCGTTCTCATTGGACCGATATTCTACAAGTCGCTTTTGTAACCAGTCTGAGTTAGGATCCATTTAAACATATCATACCTTGGAGCCGATTGCATTCAGTCGGCTTTAAAGAGATGGGCACGAAACCATTCTTGGTTGCGCTGAGAAAATCAAACTCTGACAAGTCACGTCCCGTCAAGCAAGTAGCATTTGGGTGTTGCCAATCCACTGATTGCTCGGCCAAAGCAACACAGGCCGAGTTATCAGCATGAATGACTTCCACTTCATCATCAACCCACTGGATCAAAAACTGGTGCATAGTGGACGGCACGCAATGGTTTGCATGAACCCAATCACGGCCTAGTATGACATTGTAGTTACCTTGCACCTCAGCGGCAAAGAATGCGGTAGCCAAAGTTTTACTTCCCACCGTGAGCTCCACATACAGCACACCTTTGGCTTCAGTTTTCTCTTTGCCTTCAAATCCATTGAGCATCATGTTGGTCTTTATCAACTCTTCATCATGCAGCCCCAATTTTTTGAAGACCGAATATGGCATAAGATTCACCACGGCACCACCATCAACAAGCATCCGAGTGAGCGGTGATCCATTGATATGACCTCTCAGATACAACGGTTTCAGATGCGTTACTGTGTCTTTTGGCTTCTCGAATATTGCATTTTTAGGGCCAAAATCCAGCTGAGCCACCTCCCCTTCCTCATCTACAGCTCGAAACTTAGCAAGTAAGTAATACACCATATTGATATCCATACCTTCATGAACCGGCATAGACTCATAGTCCAACATATCATCATCTTCTTCAAGTGCATCCACTGATTCTGAAATTTATCCAAGTGAAGGAGAAGTAAGATGTGTCGCAGACGATGTAATAACTATCGCATCGTCCTCCTTTGGTGGCGCAGGTGCTGCTGTGATAGGTGTAGAAGCGACTGCATCTTGTATTTGTTTAGGCCTCCACACTTGTTTTGTAGGCACCATGGGCCGAGTGTCATTGAACAACTTATCCCTTTGCTTCTCGGCCTCTTGTTTTGTCATCTCTTGACCCCTTAACCTCTGTAGTTTCCTCTTTTGTGTTTTTGTGTGCCCTGGAGGACACCACTTTGGCTGAGTGTATTTAGGATCTCTCATCTTTACTTGGCTGGTGTTTCCTTCAAGGTCATTAGCCGAGTACTTTGGCGCGATAGCAAGTATCGGCTCAGTCTGATCGTTATGCATAATCGACTGTTGTATGGCGAATGTTTCGGTGCCCAAGATGAGTGAGTCGGCATCGGTTTTTTCCTTGGCTTTGCTTGACTCGACCGTTACAGCACTTGGCGACTTAACACACCATTCTTGCTTGCCGACCCTTTTCTGATTATCTTGCACTGGCCGATTGACACTATTATTCAAGCCTCGTGTGGGATAAGAAAGTCTCTCACAAATGGGCCTCCTTTGTTCTGCCCAACCCGAATGAAAAGCATAAGGGGCCATTGGGGGCTGCCACCGTCCTCCATTGAAGTCTCCCATGTAATATGCTACATAGGGGAGAGACAGTACCCATGGTCCCGGCGCCCACGACCCATATGGCCTTGCATGATGCTGAAATTCTTCCCAAGGAGGTGACCTTGAGCGCTTCAAATTTGGTGACCGGTTAGAGATAGAACCGGCTGCGTGATTGGCATACTTGGACAGCAACATATCAAAAGTTGGCTTGATTTTCTTGCGTTGCACTTTAGCTTCATTCGTCTTCCACTTGCCAACTTCTGGACTTTTGGGCTTGACAAATTTAACACAAGTATTTTCTTGCGCTTGCGGTTGCCCCCCGAGTGTAGGATTCTTGATGGTGATTTTGATTGTCTCCTTGCCACAGGGTTGCTTGTCAAGCCCAACCTGTCTCCCCAAGACCTTGTCGCCCTACTTGTCTTTCCTGGGCTCACCAACAATGACATCAGCTTTATTAGCAGATTCGGCAACCTCCGGCCGAATGAGTAGCTTCTTTCCCTCCAAATCCATGGTATTCATTGGAAAAGGCTGTTTATCAACTTGCATCTCAGAAAAGTTCAATCGTCCGTCATTAATGGTTGATTGTATCTGCCGTCAAAAAACATTGCAATCGTTAGTAGCATGAGAAAAAGAATTATGATATTTGCAATAAGCGCACCGTTTCAGCTCTTCAAACGGCGGTAAAGTATGAGATATTCTAATAATCTTAGCCTGTAGCAAAGCATCAAATATTTTATCACACTTAGCAATGTTAAAAGTAAACTTCATCTCTTCATCACGATTCTTATGAATCGGTTTCAGATCATTGCAAGTAAAGGGTTTGGCCTTAGATGGCCAAACAAATTTAGTAGAAAAAACATCACCCTCATCGTCCGAGTGATCACTATCATATTCCACCATATTCATATTTGGACGATCGACTTTGTATCTATGCACTTCTCTGAGGTCTTTGCTTCGACTTTCCTGAGCCAAAGCCCTTTGTAAGACTTGGTTGATATTTAAGAACTCGTAGCCTTCTAGCTTTTCTCTAATGGGAGTTCTCAAACCACTCAACACTAGGTCTGCCAAGTCCCTCTCGGTTATCACCAAACTAAAACACCGTTTTTTTGTTTCTCTGAATCTCTTGACGTAATCGGAGACCGATTCATCATGCTTCTGTTTAACCGATGTTAGATGTGACAACTTGAGTTCATTGTCGCCGCTATAAAAGTGATCATGAAACTTCTGCTCTAGCTACGACCAAACCCGAATGGAACCATGGGGTAAAGAAGAAAACCATGAAAATGCAGTACCAGTTAATGATAAAGTAAATAAACGCACTTTCAATTCATTCAATGAGCCTGCCTCACCCAATTGTGCTAAATACTGACTAACATGCTCCCATGTGGTTTTTGTGCCTTCTCCATTAAACTTAACAAAATCTGGAATTTTATATCCTGGAGGGCACTAGATGGCATCAAAGTACTCGGCGTACGGCTTTTGGTAAATCCGATTCCGAGGTAACTCAACTCCAAAATTCTCTCGAAGCATCTTAGCCATCTCCTCTCTAAGATTAGCTAGACCATCATCCATAGTGGACGATGAAGCTTGTGGCAGTGGCATAGGAGGAGTAGGGTTACTAGCTGTAGGTAAGAATTGTGGCATGTATGTCGACCCATAATTTGGTAGTGGTCAAGTGGTTGCAGCTGTAGGTAGGGTTTGGTTCGGCGTTGCCACCGAACCTGGCATGCTCATGATAGGACTAATGGGTGCAGCCACAATCTGATTTGTTTGGATAGGATAATAAGCCATCGGCACGGGAGGCACCGATGCAATAGGTAAAGCCAGATTAGGGTTTTGCACACTAGCAGCTTCACCATCATTACCACTAGACGATTGAGATGTATTCTTCTGAGCATTAGTATTTTCTATGAAAGTTTGGTAGACTAGATTGTTACCATCAGCAATACGACTTTCAATCTCAGCCCACTGCTTAGGAGAAAAGGCAGTACTTACAGAGGGTTTAACCTGCCCGGCTTGAAGAGGAGGGAACTCGATTTCTTCAATCGGAGTGATGTTGCCTTGGCGATCCTTCTTGAATTTTGCAAGGAACTCTTGCAAGTCCTTCTCCTCGCGCGCCTTCTTGTACTCCTCATAAATTTGGCGATGATCGGCCGATATGTCATCAAGACTGGGCTTAATGATGTTATCGGCGTCTACCTCAGATGGCTTGGGAATATCAGACATGGTGGATGATGACGATTGATCTTCGGTCCCCAGCGGAGCCGCCAAAAAGTGTGTTCGCACACGAACACATCACGTGTACCCTCGACGCCGGGGGTGATGCACCGCAGCTCACGTCGAAGGGGACCCGACCGACGGCGCGATACGCAAGACAGTCGGCGGGCGCTTTTGCACACCCGAAACCTCGCGCACCCGGGAGGGACCCCGTCAGGGATTGCAGCGGCTATGGGCTGCCCTAGGTCGATTCGCTCTCCCCTGGAGCCTCGGGATTCGCAGCTCTCAAACACGAAGAACAGCGAAGAACGAGAGAGAAAAACGGTGGAGAGATAAAACGTAGATGAAAAAGTAGTATATTGATTTGTTCGATTGTGTGTTGTTCAATCGGCCGTCACCCCTTAGATATATAAGAGGAGGCTGGACTTCCTGTGCAAGGAAAAGGCTTGAATTCACGTCCAAAACCCTAGTCAAATTCAGCTTGGTTTTATCTGAACTTTCCAAAACTGTTCGGTTTAAACTGGCTGCATCTTGCGGGTCTTTTTTGTGGTGGTAAACCATCTCGGATGAAAACGAGCCCAAAAGCAATCTTGACCGTTTTGACGAGATGAACAACTTTCATGTTGAAGGTTTTTTGATCAGAGGTCATCTTATGGGTTAAATCGGTCGCGCAAAGCAGGATATTCTCTCGCGCTACCCATCAGACATGTGTCTGGTGGAGCGCGCCACATCTCACCTCGTGACAGGGCTGCATTCCGATTGCTCTAACTTTTGCATACGAACTCGGATTTGGATGATCTTCATATCAAAATCGATCGTTTCGACGAGACGCACAACTTCCGTGTAGGACATTGCTCCATCCAAGATAATTTGAATTAGCTTCTGAGCCCATCTTCAACTTCTCGTCGGCTTGACTATCACAACCTCCACCCCGGCAGGCCTTCCACCCGGGTAAGCTTTCCGCACCGACAAGGTTTCACCCCGGCAAGGTTTTTACACCAGCAAGGGTTCCTCCCTAGCTCGGCAAGGTTTCTACACCAGCAAGAGTTCCTCCTCGGCAAGGTTTCTCCCTCGGCAAGATTTCACACCGGCAAGCTTCTCCGCCGGCAAGCTTTCCACACCGGCAAGCTTCTCTGCCAGCAAGCTTTCTACGCCGGCAAGCCCTCACATCAGCAAGGTTTTACCCCGGCAAGGTTTCATTCAGCCGGCAAAGGCCGAATACTTTCTCACTCAGGGCCGACCCGCGAAGTGTTGCCTTTAAATTTTGCATACGAACCCGGATTCGTGACCATGCCAAAATCTGGTGTCAACAGATACGTTGACACGTGGCTGGGGCCAACAGAGGCCCATATAGGTTAAAAAGACCGGCCCAGTCAAATGTCCGTAGAACTTAATCAGGTACTAGTGGGCCAGCCCAATAATGGCCTGCTTAATAAAGGCCCATTTACGGCCCGAAGCCACATCTGGCCCGTTAATTGTTCGCCCAATATTTGGGTCCATTTACGGCCCGAAGCCAGACCTGGCCTGTTAATTGTTCGCCCAATATTTGGGCCCATTTGCGGCCCAAAGCCAGATCTGGCCCATTAATTGTTCGCCGAATATTTGGGCCCAACTACAGCCCAGTGACTTCCGGCCTGTTAGAGGCCTGATGTAGACATGGGCCCATTTCAGCCTGGTGTGACTTTCGCCCTGGGAATGGCCCGTGCTGCCCATGGGCCATATATGGTCCAACAGGACATCGGGCCCACTAACGACCCATGCTAAAGGTGGCAACAGTTAAGCCCAACGTGACTTTGGGCCTGTTAAAGGCCTGTCGCGTAATTTGGCCCGTTGATGCCTTTGCTAATCTTTCGGCCTCTTAAAGGCCCATGATATCAGTGGGCCAACTAAGGCCCGAGATATGTTTTGGCCTGGTAACGGCCTGTGAGGTAACTGGGCCCAAAACGGCCCAGTCTACATTTCGGCCTGCTGAAGGCCCGTTGACGACTAGTGAAAATTGAGGCCCAACATGCATTTTGGCCTGCTAAAGGCCCGTGGTTTCATCTCGGCCGTAACAGGCCAGTACAATATTCAGCCTGTTAATGGCCCAATGCTACCTGGGCCAAACTAAGCGCTGGGTCGACAAAAGGCCCAACTAAAATATAGGCCGGTGTAAGTTTGAGCCTGGTGCAATGTGTGAAGGCCCCAATCATTCGGGCCCAAGAAAGACGCAGGCCGGCCCAATTGTGGCCCACTAAAAACCTGGCCCATTAGAGTCGAATGTTTCGATCCGGTCGACTACATCTGATTTTTTTCAGATAGCGAATGATGGCAGTAACTAGTAGGAATTAAGAACAAACCTACTCTATACAATAATGAAATTACGGCATAGTAACTAAGAATAGACCTACACTATACAATAAAGGATTTAAGGTATATTATATCCACTGGGCATCGAAGTTCGCCACCAGTGATCATAAAGTGCAACGAAGAAGCAAATTACAAAAACTGGGCACCATTGCAACGTAACAAAATAATACTGAACCGAGACCACTTCCAAGACAGTTCAAGAAAGGTTAGCCTTGCGGGGGAACTACTGCGCAAGTTGCTGAGCAAGGCTATGAGACCGGCCTAGCATGTCGGTCATAGCTTCCAGGTGTAGCTGTTTAGCGATGAGGTTCTCATTGGTGTTCTCTGCAATCTTTCTTAGAGATAGGACTTCAAGTCGAAGTTGAGTTGCAGAATGCCTTTTTGCTAGAACTTGGGACTGAAGAAGTCGAACTGATTCAGACAATGAATTCTGTGAGATTGTCTGACTGTTAGTCTCAAGTAACTTGAACACTGCATTAAGACAAGACTTTGGGGTTGTCTCGCTATCTTCAAGATGTTTTGCCTTCTTTGCTGCAATATATGTTGGGTTTGTCTCACAGCCTTCAGCAGACTTGTGCATGCCATCAGGCATATCACCCTGAAACAAAGCAGAGAGATGACAGGTTTTGCACATGTATAAGCAAAGATGATAACTGTTCTGTCAATTCTATCCAATTTCAAATTAGAAAATAAAGAGTAAGTTCAAAATATCAATAGCATAATTTGGCATTGTTCATAATGCGGGGAGCTTCACCACACTACTGGATTACCATGTTAACATAACAAGCATAGATGAAGGGCAATGAAAATCATTGTATCTATTTTGGATAATGTGCATGGCATGTTGTTCATATCATCAGCCACATCCGTAAGATAAAACAGGAGATGACAAGGTGCAAACGTGGGCTGCTTCACCACACACTGGATTATAGATCCACAAAAACAAGCATAAATATAGGGAGTATTAAGTAATGTGCATGGTACAAATAAGGAATTTGGTTTTACAAGTAAAACTTAGAACTTACGGTTCTTACGAACATGCATTTTGGTAGAAACAGCAAACTAAACAGCAGTAAATGATAGGGAGTATGAGCAAATTAAACAGCAGTTGAGGATAAAGGCTTTAGAAGGACTGACTTACATTAACAGTTAACACCGGCTTTATAATGCCCTTCTCCATGTCAAGGGAAGGATAACTCAAGAATTTCAGCACATAATCTTCTTCATAAGCATTGCCTATACTCTACATTCTGTAGAGAGTAATTATAGATATTATAATACCGAAAGGGATAGAGGATAATGAAGATAAGATGCAGATTGATGCTACATAATCAACTACCAATCCCTGGAAGTACAAGCGTTACAGGACAAAATGTACTGACAAGAGCAATGGGCTACACTTCTGCACTGGCATTGTCTGTGTATTCTACTTGTTGGTAAGATTAAATATAGTTCTGATCTTTTTTAGTAAATGGTGGGCGAGGGAGATAAGATGCAGAATGCTAAAAAATGAACCAATCCCTCTTCCCATAATACAAGAGTGTTTTGAACACTGGTGTACTGTACAAAACGTTCTTATATTATGGGACGGAGGGAGTAGCTGTTAATGTAAGTACAGTGATAGACCATGTTTAGTCCTTACAAGAGGACTGCAGAGCTAAACCTCTTCAAAAGCATTGGGTTGATTCTAAATTTATGTAAGAGTCCATACGGATCTTATAATGTCCGCCAAATGGATGATTACGAGGCTAACATGTGCAGTGATGCTACATAATCAAACAGCTATGAAAGTAAGTATGGTCATACAGGGCAAGAGGTACTCACAAGAGCAATGCAGTGTGCAGTATAGTTCCGAGATTCTGTGGTCCCTTGAGAACGAATGTTCTTCTGCTAACAGTTTTCGTACAAGTGAGACATTAAGGCAAATGCAGAAATGTAGTTCAAATTGTGATGTGATATCATAGACAGTATCTTACGCTGCAGCCGAGACCAATGTGTATCAAGATTATTCCAGTCACCGTCGGATAAATAGCACCGAAGACTTAACAGAAATTTCGTTCAGAGGCTTGCCATCGAAGTGGGCTTGCCTCAGGTAGGAACAATACTTCATCAACGAGTGCTTGAAAAGCGCAACCAACTCTTGCTCGTCATCACAATCCAGTTTGCTCTTCGCCTATTTGAAAGAATGAAATCTTGTGCCTTCTGTCAGCAGAAACATATGCAGGAATGACCATGAATAACATTAGTACATTACTTACGCGTAAGTTGCGGAGGAAGACTGGAAATTGTTCTGTGTCTGCAGTATAATCTTTCCATGAAGGAAAGATGCGCACAAAGTTCCTGACAACAACATAAGCTTTGTCTTCTAAACTGGGAAGAAATGGAACAGGGGTCCTATTTGCTGCAATTGGGGCTCTCTCTGGTTTGAAAAGGGAATTGGCAACTGGATTTGGTGTACTCTTTGCTGGAATGGGGGTTTTGCGTCGTACAGCTGGTGCTATGTCAACTGGCATAATCATACTATTTGCTGCAGTTGGGGTCTGCTGAGTTGGGGCATCAGAAATGACCAGTGTAGTAGGGCTAGAGTCTGCTAGAGTTGGGGTATTTTGTGGGTCAGGTGATATTGCAACTACACCTAATGGGCTATTTGATTTATCAGGTGCCACTACCTTTTCCAAATACTTTGCTTGTGCTCCTCCAGGATCAGCAATCACCCTCTTCCTTTTGAACGTCTGATACACAAGAACAACATTTGAATGGATAAATATGGTATGATGAGAGATGGAATATGTACTGAAAATGGATAGGCAGGGCATATTCACATACACGATGTGTAAACTAAGCTAATGGCAGTTCAACAAAGTAGAAGCAATGCAAAGCATCAGTTGCAAGATATGTGCGAGCAATGTAACCTTGGAAAGTTAGAGCAAGTACCTTGATGGGTGAATAAGATAGGGCATCTTCCTCTGACTCCTCCACTAGGGAGCTACATTGACTTAGGTCTCCCTCTAGCTCAGAATCACTGCTAGGATCATATTCTGAGCATGAATCTGTAGGTGCAGAGCGTTTGCATTGCATTGCATCCAGACTTGATTTCAGTCCCTTAATGCCAAGTTTGACAGCCATGGCATTGTTCTGCTTTATTATTTTCATGCGCGCAAGCTCATAATCATTATGATGTTGTTCAGAATCTGAGATTCACGAAAACATAAAAAGTAGTCAGATTATCTATGGAATGCATTGCGGATTCAACTCGGAGAGTGTCTCCCTATAAACCCCTGCATATGCAAAGTTCACCTCCCCAACCGTGCTGACCAGACCACACACAGAAATACAAACCCCTTATCTCTCTATAACAGGCAGGCACACATTTCAAAACTGAAGTAGGAACATTAGAATCATATGAAATTCGTATTTGAACAAATAAACTAAGCAATTATGAGTGGCGTAATGTTTAGCTTCAAGGGTGGAGTGTTGGTAGTGCGACACAAAGCAAGTAGGCAGATTGTATTCCATGTAAAAGATTGAAATGTATGTAAAAGATGGAAATGACACTTCCTTTCTATACAATGAAGTGTTCGTTACCCACACATGATGGAAGAGATCACATAGAGAAATACTATTCACTCATGTGTACGGTTCCAGTATTTAGAAACAGGGCGATCCACCCTAAAAGAATATTAACAACAAATATGACAAGGCAAGCATAGATGTAGTGAATAAATCATTTACTTGTGAGCTTACTAGGACAAGTATGCAGAATTGTAACTGTAGTAAGAGACCGTCCAAAATTTGAATGAAGAAGTTTGTCTAGCACTTATTGTTTACAACTAATCGACGTGAATAATTGGATATTATATCGAATGAGTAAGAAAGACAAGTAAAATTGTCAACAAACCTGGCTTGCAGTAGTAATCTGGGTTAATGTCACTATGACCAACAATCCAAAATGACTAGTTTCTGTTCTGAGGGCCGGAATTTTGAAAACCCTATGAACTTTAGAGGTACTAAAGATTATCGAAATACATTTGAACCATTAAGTGTAGGTAGCACTGAGCACACAACAAACCCTAATGACAGTCCTGCCTAATGAGTAATGAATCAATTAGAAAATGGATGATGAGGAGTGGCTGCTGAGTGTTGAGGACGTATCTCAGGATAAATCGGGTTGGCTTGGTGGGTGCTGCACGCCTGAGCCCTGAACGGACTGGGAAGGTAGGCACGGCGGCGCGCCCAGGAAGCGGTGACGCTGTTGGGCGAGCGGCTCCTGGCCTCCTATTAGTCCGGCGTCTCCTCCTAGAGTCATGCCGTCCGGGGACGGCAAGTCGCCGGCGAGGCAGGTGGCTGGGGGCGAGTAGATATCAGAAGCGCGCAGCAGAACAGAGAGGAATCTAGGCCTGGGACGACCCAAAATCCCAAGGTGGGCCGGCCCACCGTGGGCACCCTATAGAGATACACACCCGAGCGGCGAACATGCATTTTCGAAACTAATTTAGGAACATTTAGCTGACCAATTAAACAACTCTGTTTTAATAATATCAGATTCGTATTTGAACAACTAAGCTTGCTTAGCTTGATGGGTGGAGCAGTGTTATTATGACACGAAGCACGTATTCTGATCGTATAGTGATCATACAAGGGGGAAACTCTAAGCATATTTTTTTAGCAAAAGAGGGTTTCCCCTCCGATTTCTATTAAAGAAACCACCATGGAGCCAACATGATCAATTAAACCCTAAGCATGATAAATTAAACCGTATTATGGTTGTGTCATGCCAGATTTGAAGCTGCAAACCGGAGAAATGATATTTAGCATCCATTGTTTGCTTCAAACTAAGAACTAAATTCTAAGAGCTGAAAAGAAAGTAAAGTAACCAAGTTAAGATCTATTTTCTGGTTGAGATCAAAAAGTTGAGGAGATATGAAGTACCACCTCTCTTGCGGCGCCATGTAGGCATCGGGGGTGCGATGGCTGTCGGTGGCGTTGAAGCAGATCTGCGACGGTAGACGGGTGCATCGGGGGATAAGTGCCGTTGCGGTGGAAGAGAAGGTCGTGTGAGCGGCCCCGGCAAAGAGGACGACGGCGTCGATGAAGCGAGAGGACGCGATGCAAGGCTATTGGTCCGTCGCCGTGGATGAGAAACGTCCATCTCTAGCAGTGGACAATGCGGTCTTGGTAGGCGCTCCGGCATGGTGGAGGACGGTGGCGATGGATGTGGTGGAGGACGGCGGCGATGGATGGGGTGGCGGTTGGAGGCTGGTGTGGGGATCGGGTGTTCTAGCGCGGATGGTGTATGAATGGGAAAATGGAGGGAGAGGTATGGGGAACCATGTTTTTGGGACGCGCCTGTCTGAAATATGGGAAAGTTACGAACTTAGCCCCCGTTTAAAATTTGGACATCTCGTCGGTTGGGGATAGGACGGTAATCTCGCATCTCGCCAATATTTGCCCAGAGGATTTTGGGCGAGGAGAGGGTGGTTGGCGCCCATGGTGTATAAACAGGGCTGACAGGTAGGGCGGTTGTGTCACGTCTGAGTGAAGTTACAAACCTGCCCCTATTGAAAATATTTGCCTACATCGATTTCGGCCGAGTCGAGTTTGTTTTGCCGCCCACCGTGTATGAATGGTGAATGGAGGGAGAAACAGAGGTCTTTCGGACGAGCTTGAATCAAATGAGTTTTTTCGCCCATGTTTGACGCCCACTATGTCGGAATGGCCTCAGAGGCGGTCGTGTCACGTCTAATTGAAGTTACTAACCTACCCCTATTTAGAGCAGTGGAAATCGGGCCGATGGATTGCCCGTGTAATGGGTAGACAGTAATTTCCATCTCCCAAACACTTGGCTTCGGGCAGCCGACGTGGGAGTGGACATTTTGCTGCTTCTTTCGAATTTTGGGACAATAAGCATCCACGTTTACCCTGACAACTAAATTCGAATCCATTTTGTATTCCTATATGAATCTTTATAAATCATTCTATGTGTTTTTATATATATTCAAAAGGACGACAAAGATGTATTCCACTGTCATATATGAATATGGTTTACAAATGCCGATACTCAAATTCAGAAACTAGAATCCAGTTTAAGGTGAATTCAAATATTTGGAACACTTCATGTCCAACTCAAATGTCACACGCAGCATAATGTGTACTCCCATTTAGATATGTACACAAGTGATGTATCAAGATTCAAATACTGAGTCAATCAACCAAGAATGCACAGAACTAACAGACATATAAACACTTATAGAGTATATGGATCAATAATATCAACTAACATACATAAGCCAGGGTGCTGTACTTTTTTTTTGCTACAACAACATCCTTTTTTTAGCCAGCATCTTGGCCGTTTCCGATGCGTGCCACTTATGGTCCATCTATACTACTACTATTGTTGAATGCACATTCAACCCGATTGGCATATTTGTAGGTCTGGCACAACAATCCAAATGAAATGTCTCCGAGTCTTATCAATTAATACAGACTTGTGCTCAAATAAAATTACAAACCAAAAAACAATTATTACATGATCTCTAAAACAAATGGTTTGATTGATTACATGAACAGACAACACAAAGGTTATTCAACTATGGAAAGAACATTTCACCTATGATTTACCAAGTAGGAATTTAATTTCCTTTTTTCCTTCAAGACCTTAACAATCTGGTCAGTCTCAGCTTGCTTCGTTTTGAAATCCGCCAAATATTTAATGGTTGTCTTGAGTACTGCTTGTGATTGTGCTGTTTGTTTCCTCAACATGTCAACTTCATCTCTAAGTGCAGAAGCAGAATCTCTTTCTACCACTAGTTTAGCCTCTAGAGCATCAGCAGTTGGCAATTCATAATGCACGATTGGGCCGGTGCCACTGCTGTGGGATGATGCAACGTCCATGGGGACCTTGCTCTTTGATCTTGGGCTAACCTGTTTTGCCATTAAAGTTCAGATTGGATTCAGAAAAGTTGAAGTTAGCAAAACATCTCAACTGGGAGTTATAACAGCAAACCAGTTAAACAAACAAGGAATTAAAGAGTTTCAATTGGATGCTGAAAAGTAGTTATTAACATCATTGTAACCCGCTGTTGCAGCAGCAAAGCAGTTAAACAAACAAGTAGATATTTAAGTTAAGGCAAACAGGTAATTCTTAATAGTAAGTATCGAACACATAGATAGGCGCAGTCTACAATATGATTAACAGGCTATGCCATTATGTAATCAGTAGCAAACTAAATTAAGCCAAGCAACGTAATTGAACAATTTTGCAATAAGTGGCTAACTAAAATTCCGAGAAGCAGGTAACTAAACTTACGCTAGTTCTTTGTACAGGCACACTGCAACTTCTTTTTCGCTTACAAGGTTGTACGAAGGAGTCCATGGCATCAATTGCTTGGATACGCAGTCCCAATACTTCTTTCTTCCCACACTGCATGGGTAAGTCGAATGGTTAATCTGGTCAGATGGTGCGTCCTTGATATGTTATATGAGGACGTGTAGTCAGACTAGTTGTAGCGAAACACATCACACTGGCTTTTACTGTATATTTCATGCGATTACTTTTGGCATATCAAGATCTAAGCAATCTATAATAGGATGAAAAGACTGACATCCTTCACATTATTGGCGAACTGAGTTCATAGAAACAAGCAATTCAACCATTCTGTGGGTAAATCAAAAGCTCCACTGGAATATTTTTCACTATCCAATCATACACGCAAAAAGGGGCGACGCCACCATAGGGGCTGGTATGGGCGGCCGCCTCAGGTGGATGGAAAGTGTGCACCTAGTTTGAGTCGTCCAGGTTTGCCCATGCTAGTTTTGTTCGTCCCAACGCACGAGCAGGCAATGTAAAAAATGAAGAAAAATGTTTCAATTTGGATGGGCCAATAACATCAGTGCAAGGCAGGCCCTATAGCAGGCTCGCGGCACAAACGAGCGCCTCCCACATTGATCGACAGCCTCCAGTCTGGTTTGCTCCTAACCTAGCCGCCGCTGGACAGACCGACACAACACTTCCTCGCGCCCTCATTGGAGGGCGGTCGCCGGGCTTCAAGTGAACGGAAGGACAAGAAGATGAAGATCCAGCCCTGGGTGTAGCCTGCGTGGGAGGCAGCGGCGGTAGCACGGGCATGGCATCGAGCTTGCGCAAACGGACAGTCGCAGCTTGCAAGAGTAGCATGCGCAACGAGCAGGTACATCACATACCTGATTATATCTAATTCAACTCTTAAATTTCTGGCCAATAGTTAAACCTGACGATGTTGTAAAACTGCTTGTATGTAGGGAATCTATGAGAAAATGAAACCAATTTCTACTTATTTTATAACTCCCCCAATCAATACTGAACTGACTGAATCTGATATATCTAATCAAGTTTCTGGTGCAAACATACAAGCTCATGTTGTTCTTGAGCCTAAAGTGTCTAATGAACAGACTGCTAATGAAGGATTTGATGCAAACATTTTACATGCTCCTGGTGATGAACATATAATGTCTAATGAGGGATCTAATGCAAGCATTTTGCAAGCTCATTGAAGGATTTAGTGTCTAATGATGATCTACTATGTTGAGAGAGACAGAGATTTGCAGGCATTGATGACAAGCAAATTATAGTGCATTTTCATAGCTTGAGGAAATGTCGAGGCCATCTACCAGAAAGTCCCCGTATCATGACAACATAGCATAAATACTTTTCTGATATGTTGTTTGAAACTATTGGCATACTTGTGCAGGATAGATATATTGATATGCAGTTTGCGCACTGGTTATACGTGCAATTACACTTCGATATTTTCAGCCAGAGAACGAATAATTCAAGCAGGTACAGACCATGTTGCATTTTGTGTTCTTTGGTGCTTGCATCATTTAGTGTTTATAATCTGAACTACTTTGGATCATTAGCTGGTTTTCAAAGTGCATGTAGCTTCACATTTCTCAAATTATGCTGATTTCCGGAGTGCAAGTGCCTTCATATTTTTTAAGTTAAATGTTCGCCCCTGGTAACTTGAATTCATGGATCAGCCACTGCACACAAATTATACACGAATGCCAGTCCGAATTAAATGAAATGCAGGGACTTACGCTGGCTCGTTGTACACACTCACTGCAGCTGTGCTTGCACTTGGGATGTTCCATGTACAGGTCCATGTTACCAATTTCTTGGATGTGCAGGCCTTGTGCTCCTTGCATCCCCCTATGCATTTTTGACACGACGAATGGTTGATCAAATAAGAGGAATCGACCTTGATGTTGTACCGGAGGATAGATACTTACAAGGTTATACGGGTGTGCAGGATGTGTACCAGATCCTGTAGCGCCGTCATGCTTCGCTAAAAAATGGATTTGCTTGTTTCAGATAATATCTCCAGAAGAAATAAGAGTTAAAGTCAGAGTTGCATATGCGTGTAAGCTAAGAGAGCAGTGAAAGGGATATCCAAACATTGTCGGAACAGTGCACAAGGGAGTGATGTGTGGATACCTAGTTCGGGCCAGCATTTGGGCATGCTCGCCTAGCTAGAGTGTGGGTCACTTCAGAGCCGTTGAGGGTGATGCGCTGGCATTGGCTGGCCGCGCACGGATGCAGATCTTCAGTGGCAGCAGAGCGCTACGATGCGGTGGACGAGACCATTGGTGAAGCCCCAACGGCCTCGGGGGGCGGAGGTGCGACAATGTGCTCGGTGAAGTAGCCCCGGTGAGCTGGGAGACGGTGTCGGTGAAGCGCACCTGATGCGGTGGAACTCGGTGTCTGTGAGGCACGTCGGTTGCGGCGACCGACGTTGTCGGTGGACCACCTAGTGCGGTGGACGAGAGCATAGATGAGGTAGCTCCGGTGCGGTGGTGAAGCGCGACCGTCGTCTTCATCGTCGTCGTCCGGCACAGAGGTGGGGAACGGTGGGGAAAGAGACGAGACGAGGGGGATTCGAGGGTTGGCAGCGAATTAGGGATTTGAGCAATCTGGGCGCGGAAGGGGACGGTGGAGAAGAGAGATTTTGCAGGGCTGGAACTGGGGCCACCAGATATTTCAATCCGAAACATGGAAGTGCGAACTTATATTGTCGTTGTCCTTTTTTTGGGGGGAGGGGGGCTGGGTGGCTGGGTGCTACACGCCCGTCCGACACACGCGACCACCCCGACAGGACTATGCTTCGGTGCCTTAAGGCACCTGCCTTTGTGTCCATGACATGTGGGCCCAACAGGTGGCTGGCCCACATGTCAGTGACCCAAAGGCAGTTGCCTTTAAGGCACCGAAGCAGCATCCACCCCGACACGACCCTGGTCTGCCTGGTGCGCCTACATTTGAGAATGCAAATGAATCTTCTTTCATTTGCAAACGAATCTATATGTAT